>NC_080723.1:612500-645000 GCF_019097595.1 Hemibagrus wyckioides | reverse complement strand
GCACACTGACACACAACACACTGACACACACAACACACTGACACACACACAACACACTGACACACACACAGCACACTGACACACACAGCACACTGACACAGCACACTGACACACAGCACACTGACACACACACAGCACACTGACACACAACACACTGACACACACAGCACACTGACACACACAACACACTGACACACAACACACTGACACACACACAGCACACTGACACACACACAGCACACTGACACACACAGCACACTGACACACAACACACTGACACACACACAGCACACTGACACACAACACACTGACACACACAACACACTGACACACACACAGCACACTGACACACAACACACTGACACACACACAGCACACTGACACACACACAGCACACTGACACACACAGCACACTGACACACAACACACTGACACACACACAGCACACTGACACACAGCACACTGACACACACACAACACACTGACACACACAACACACTGACACACAACACACTGACACACACAGCACACTGACACACACAGCACACTGACACACAACACACTGACACACAGCACACTGCCACACACACAGCACACTGACACACACACAGCACACTGACACACAACACACTGACACACACACAGCACACTGACACACACACAACACACTGACACACAACACACTGACACACAACACAACACACTGACACACAACACACTGACACACAACACACTGACATACAACACACTGACACACAACACACTGACACACAACACACTGACACACAACACACTGACACACAACACACTGACACACAACACACTGACACACAACACACTGACACACAACACAACACACTGACACACAACACACTGACACACAACACAACACACTGACACACAACACACTGACACACAACACACTGACACACAACACACTGACATACAACACACTGACACACAACACACTGACATACAACACACTGACACACAACACAACACACTGACACACACACAACACACTGACACACAGCACACTGACACACAGCACACTGACACACAACACACTGACACACACACAGCACACTGACACACAGCACACTGACACACACACAGCACACTGACACACACAGCACACTGACACACACACAGCACACTGACACACACAGCACACAGCACACACACACAACACACTGACACACACAGCACACTGACACACAGCACACTGACACACACACAGCACACTGACACACACAGCACACTGACACACACACAGCACACTGACACACACACAGCACACACACACACAGCACACTGACACACACAGCACACTGACACACACACAGCACACTGACACACAACACACTGACACACAACACACTGACACACAACACACTGACACACACACAGCACACTGACACACAGCACACTGACACACAGCACACTGACACACACACAGCACACACACAACACACTGACACACAACACACTGACACACACACAACACACTGACACACACACAGCACACTGACACACACACAGCACACTGACACACAGCACACTGACACACAGCACACTGACACACACACAGCACACACACAACACACTGACACACAGCACACTGACACACACACAGCCCACTGACACACACACAGCACACACACACACAACACACTGACACACAACACACTGACACACACACAGCACACTGACACACACACAGCACACTGACACACACACAGCACACACACACAACACACTGACACACAACACACTGACACACACACAGCACACTGACACACACACAGCACACTGACACACAGCACACTGACACACAGCACACTGACACACAACACACTGACACACAGCACACTGACACACACACAGCACACTGACACACAACACACAGCACACTGACACACAACACACTGACACACACACAGCACACTGACACACAGCACACTGACACACACACAGCACACTGACACACACACAGCACACTGACACACAACACACTGACACACACACAGCACACTGACACACACACAGCACACTGACACACAGCACACTGACACACACACAGCACACTGACACACACACAGCACACTGACACACAGCACACTGACACACACACAGCACACTGACACACAACACACAGCACACTGACACACAACACACTGACACACACAGCACACTGACACACAACACACTGACACACACACAGCACACTGACACACACAGCACACTGACACACAACACACAGCACACTGACACACAACACACTGACACACAGCACACTGACACACAACACACTGACACACACACAGCACACTGACACACACACAGCACACTGACACACACACAGCACACTGACACACAACACACTGACACACAACACACTGACACACACACAGCACACTGACACACACACAGCACACTGACACACACACAACACACTGACACACACACAGCACACTGACACACAACACACTGACACACACACAGCACACTGACACACAGCACACTGACACACAGCACACTGACACACACACAGCACACTGACACACAACACACTGACACACACACAGCACACTGACACACAACACACTGACACACACACAGCACACTGACACACACACAACACACTGACACACACACAGCACACTGACACACAACACACTGACACACACACAGCACACTGACACACAACACACTGACACACACACGGCACACTGACACACACAGCACACTGACACACAACACACTGACACACACAGCACACTGACACACAGCACACTGACACACAACACACTGACACACACAGCACACTGACACACAGCACACTGACACACACAACACACTAACACACAACACACTGACACACACACAGCACACTGACACACACACAGCACACTGACACACACAGCACACTGACACACAACACACTGACACACACACAGCACACTGACACACAACACACTGACACACACAGCACACTGACCCACACACAGCACACTGACACACAGCACACTGACACACACACAGCACACTGACACACAACACACTGACACACACACAGCACACTGACACACAACACACTGACACACACACAGCACACTAACACACACACAACACACTGACACACAACACAGCACACTGACACACACACAACACACTGACACACACACAGCACACTGACACACAGCACACTGACACACACACAGCACACTGACACACAACACACTGACACACACACAGCACACTGACACACAACACACTGACACACACACAGCACACTGACACACAACACACTGACACACACACAGCACACTGACACACACACAGCACACTGACACACACACAGCACACTGACACACAACACACTGACACACACACAACACACTGACACACACACAGCACACTGACACACAACACACTGACACACACACAGCACACTGACACACAGCACACTGACACACAACACACTGACACACAACACACTGACACACAGCACACTGACACACACACAGCACACTGACACACACACAGCACACTGACACACACACAGCACACTGACACACAACACACTGACACACACACAACACACTGACACACACACAGCACACTGACACACAACACACTGACACACACACAGCACACTGACACACAGCACACTGACACACAGCACACTGACACACACACAGCACACTGACACAACACACTGACACACACACAGCACACTGACACACAACACACTGACACACACACAGCACACTGACACACAACACACTGACACACACACAGCACACTGACACACACAGCACACTGACACACACACAGCACACTGACACACAACACACTAACACACACACAGCACACTGACACACAACACACTGACACACACAACACACTGACACACACAACACACAGCACACTGACACACACACAGCACACTGACACACAACACACTGACACACAGCACACTGACACACACACAGCACACTGACACACAACACACTGACACACAACACACTGACACACACACAGCACACTGACACACACACAGCACACTGACACACAGCACACTGACACACACACAGCACACTGACACACACACAGCACACTGACACACAGCACACTGACACACACACAGCACACTGACACACACAGCACACAGCACACTGACACACAACACACTGACACACACACAGCACACTGACACACAACACACTGACACACAACACACTGACACACACACAGCACACTGACACACAACACACTGACACACAGCACACTGACACACACACAGCACACTGACACACACACAACACACTGACACACAACACACTGACACACAACACAACACACTGACACACAACACACTGACACACAACACAACACACTGACACACAACACACTGACACACAACACACTGACACACAACACACTGACACACAACACAACACACTGACACACAACACACTGACACACAACACACTGACACACAACACAACACACTGACACACAACACACTGACACACAACACACTGACACACACACAGCACACTGACACACACACAGCACACTGACACACAACACACTGACACACACACAGCACACTGACACACACACAGCACACTGACACACAGCACACTGACACACACACAGCACACTGACACACACACAACACACTGACACACAACACACTGACACACAACACAACACACTGACACACAACACACTGACACACAACACAACACACTGACACACAACACACTGACACACAACACAACACACTGACACACAACACACTGACACACAACACAACACACTGACACACAACACACTGACACACAACACAACACACTGACACACAACACACTGACACACAACACACTGACACACAACACAACACACTGACACACAACACAACACACTGACACACAACACACTGACACACAACACACTGACACACAACACAACACACTGACACACAACACAACACACTGACACACACACAGCACACACACACACAACACACTGACACACAACACACTGACACACACACAGCACACTGACACACAGCACACTGACACACACACAGCACACTGACACACAACACACTGACACACACACAGCACACTGACACACAACACACTGACACACAACACACTGACACACACACAGCACACTGACACACACACAGCACACTGACACACAACACACTGACACACACACAGCACACTGACACACAACACACTGACACACAGCACACTGACACACACACAGCACACTGACACACACACAGCACACTGACACACAACACACTGACACACAACACACAACACACTGACACACAACACACTGACATACAACACACTGACACACAACACACTGACACACAACACACTGACACACAACACACTGACACACAACACACTGACATACAACACACTGACATACAACACACTGACACACAACACTGACACACAACACAACACTGACACACAACACACTGACACACAACACACTGACATACAACACACTGACACACAACACACTGACACACAACACACTGACACACAACACACTGACACACAACACACTGACACACAACACACTGACACACAACACACTGACACACACACAGCACACTGACACACAACACACTGACACACACACAGCACACTGACACACAACACACTGACACACACACAGCACACTGACACACAGCACACTGACACACACACAGCACACTGACACACAACACACTGACACACACACAGCACACTGACACACACACAGCACACTGACACACACACAGCACACTGACACACAACACACTGACACACACACAGCACACTGACACACAGCACACTGACACACACACAGCACACTGACACACAGCACACTGACACACACACAGCACACTGACACACAACACACTGACACACACACAGCACACTGACACACAACACACTGACACACACACAGCACACTGACACACAGCACACTGACACACAACACAGCACACTGACACACAACACACTGACACACAACACACTGACACACAACACACTGACACACAACACAACACACTGACACACAACACAACACACTGACACACAACACAACACACTGACACACAACACACTGACACACAACACAACACACTGACACACAACACACTGACACACAACACACTGACACACAACACAACACACTGACACACAACACACTGACACACAACACAACACACTGACACACAACACACTGACACACAACACACTGACACACAACACACTGACACACACACAACACACTGACACACACACAGCACACTGACACACACACAGCACACTGACACACAACACACTGACACACACACAGCACACTGACACACAGCACACTGACACACACACAGCACACTGACACACAGCACACTGACACACACACAGCACACTGACACACAACACACTGACACACACACAGCACACTGACACACAACACACTGACACACACACAGCACACTGACACACAGCACACTGACACACAACACAGCACACTGACACACAACACACTGACACACACACAGCACACTGACACACAACACACTGACACACACACAGCACACTGACACACACACAACACACTGACACACACACAACACACTGACACACAACACACTGACACACAACACAACACACTGACACACAACACACTGACACACAACACACTGACATACAACACACTGACACACAACACACTGACACACAACACAACACACTGACACACAACACACTGACACACAACACACTGACACACAACACACTGACACACAACACACTGACACACAACACACTGACACACACACAGCACACTGACACACACACAGCACACTGACACACACACAGCACACTGACACACAACACACTGACACACAACACACTGACACACAACACACTGACACACAACACACTGACACACAACACACTGACACACAACACACTGACACACAACACACTGACACACAACACACTGACACACAACACACTGACACACACAGCACACTGACACACACACAGCACACTGACACACAGCACACTGACACACAGCACACTGACACACACACAGCACACTGACACACACAGCACACTGACACACAACACACAGCACACTGACACACAACACACTGACACACAACACACTGACACACACACAGCACACTGACACACAACACACTGACACACACACAGCACACTGACACACACACAGCACACTGACACACAGCACACTGACACACACACAGCACACACACACACAGCACACTGACACACAACACACAGCACACTGACACACAACACACTGACACACAACACACTGACACACACACAGCACACTGACACACACACAGCACACTGACACACAGCACACTGACACACACACAGCACACACACACACAGCACACTGACACACACACAGCACACTGACACACACACAGCACACTGACACACAACACACTGACACACACACAGCACACTGACACACAACACACTGACACACAGCACACTGACACACAACACACTGACACACACACAGCACACTGACACACACACAACACACTGACACACACACAACACACTGACACACAACACACTGACACACACACAGCACACTGACACACACAGCACACTGACACACACACAGCACACTGACACACAACACACTAACACACACACAGCACACTGACACACAACACACTGACACACACAACACACTGACACACACAACACACTGACACACAGCACACTGACACACACACAGCACACTGACACACAACACACTGACACACAGCACACTGACACACACACAGCACACTGACACACACACAACACACTGACACACACACAACACACTGACACACAGCACACTGACACACAACACACTGACACACAGCACACTGACACACACACAGCACACTGACACACAGCACACTGACACACAGCACACTGACACACACACAGCACACTGACACACAACACACTGACACACACACAGCACACTGACACACAACACACTGACACACACACAGCACACTGACACACACACAGCACACTGACACACAACACACTGACACACAGCACACTGACACACAGCACACTGACACACACACAGCACACTGACACACAACACACTGACACACACACAGCACACTGACACACAACACACTGACACACACACAGCACACTGACACACACACAGCACACTGACACACAACACACTGACACACAACACACTGACACACAACACACTGACACACAACACACTGACACACACACAGCACACTGACACACACAGCACACTGACACACAACACACTGACACACACACAACACACTGACACACACACAGCACACTGACACACACACAGCACACTGACACACAGCACACTGACACACACACAGCACACTGACACACAACACACTGACACACACACAGCACACTGACACACAGCACACTGACACACAACACACTGACACACACACAGCACACTGACACACAACACACTGACACACACACAGCACACTGACACACAGCACACTGACACACAGCACACTGACACACACACAGCACACTGACACACAACACACTGACACACACACAGCACACTGACACACAGCACACTGACACACACACAGCACACTGACACACAGCACACTGACACACACACAGCACACTGACACACAACACACTGACACACACACAGCACACTGACACACACAGCACACTGACACACAACACACTGACACACAGCACACTGACACACACACAGCACACTGACACACACACAGCACACTGACACACACACAGCACACTGACACACAGCACACTGACACACACACAGCACACTGACACACAGCACACTGACACACAGCACACTGACACACAACACACTGACACACACACAGCACACTGACACACAACACACTGACACACACACAGCACACTGACACACACACAACACACTGACACACACACAACACACTGACACACAACACACTGACACACAGCACACTGACACACACACAGCACACTGACACACAACACACTGACACACACACAGCACACTGACACACAACACACTGACACACACACAGCACACTGACACACAACACACTGACACACACACAGCACACTGACACACAACACACTGACACACAGCACACTGACACACAACACACTGACACACACAACACACTGACACACAGCACACTGACACACACACAGCACACTGACACACACACAGCACACTGACACACAACACACTGACACACACACAGCACACTGACACACACACAGCACACTGACACACAACACACTGACACACAGCACACTGACACACACACAACACACTGACACACACACACAGCACACTGACACACAGCACACTGACACACAGCACACTGACACACAGCACACTGACACATACAGCACACTGACACACAACACACAGCACACTGACACACAACACACAGCACACTGACACACACACAGCACACTGACACACACACAGCACACTGACACACAACACACTGACACACACACAGCACACTGACACACACACAGCACACTGACACACAGCACACTGACACACACACAGCACACACACACACAGCACACTGACACACACACAGCACACTGACACACACACAGCACACTGACACACAACACACTGACACACACACAGCACACTGACACACAACACACTGACACACACACAGCACACTGACACACACACAGCACACTGACACACAACACACTGACACACACACAGCACACTGACACACAACACACTGACACACAGCACACTGACACACAACACACTGACACACACAACACACTGACACACAGCACACTGACACACACACAGCACACTGACACACAACACACTGACACACACACAGCACACTGACACACACACAGCACACTGACACACAGCACACTGACACACACACAGCACACTGACACATACAGCACACTGACACACAACACACAGCACACTGACACACAACACACAGCACACTGACACACACACAGCACACTGACACACACACAGCACACTGACACACAACACACTGACACACACACAGCACACTGACACACACACAGCACACTGACACACAGCACACTGACACACACACAGCACACACACACACAGCACACTGACACACACACAGCACACTGACACACACACAGCACACTGACACACAACACACTGACACACAGCACACTGACACACAACACACTGACACACACAACACACTGACACACACAACACACTGACACACAGCACACTGACACACACACAGCACACTGACACACAACACACTGACACACAGCACACTGACACACACACAACACACTGACACACACACACAACACACTGACACACAGCACACTGACACACAACACACTGACACACACAACACACTGACACACACAACACACTGACACACAGCACACTGACACACACACAGCACACTGACACACAACACACTGACACACAGCACACTGACACACACACAGCACACTGACACACACACAACACACTGACACACACACAACACACTGACACACAGCACACTGACACACAACACACTGACACACAGCACACTGACACACACACAGCACACTGACACACAGCACACTGACACACAGCACACTGACACACACACAGCACACTGACACACAACACACTGACACACACACAGCACACTGACACACAACACACTGACACACACACAGCACACTGACACACACACAGCACACTGACACACAACACACTGACACACAGCACACTGACACACAACACACTGACACACAACACACTGACACACACACAGCACACTGACACACACAGCACACTGACACACAACACACTGACACACACACAACACACTGACACACACACAGCACACTGACACACACACAGCACACTGACACACAGCACACTGACACACACACAGCACACTGACACACAACACACTGACACACACACAGCACACTGACACACAGCACACTGACACACAACACACTGACACACACACAGCACACTGACACACAACACACTGACACACACACAGCACACTGACACACAGCACACTGACACACAGCACACTGACACACACACAGCACACTGACACACAACACACTGACACACACACAGCACACTGACACACACAGCACACTGACACACAGCACACTGACACACAGCACACTGACACACACACAGCACACTGACACACAACACACTGACACACACACAGCACACTGACACACAGCACACTGACACACACACAGCACACTGACACACAGCACACTGACACACACACAGCACACTGACACACAACACACTGACACACACACAGCACACTGACACACACAGCACACTGACACACAACACACTGACACACAGCACACTGACACACACACAGCACACTGACACACAGCACACTGACACACACACAGCACACTGACACACACACAGCACACTGACACACAGCACACTGACACACACACAGCACACTGACACACAGCACACTGACACACAGCACACTGACACACACACAGCACACTGACACACAGCACACTGACACACACACAGCACACTGACACACAACACACTGACACACACACAGCACACTGACACACACACAACACACTGACACACAACACAACACACTGACACACAACACACTGACACACAACACACTGACATACAACACAACACACTGACACACAACACAACACATTGACACACAACACACTGACACAACACACTGACATACAACACAACACATTGACACACAACACACTGACACACAACACACTGACACACAACACAACACACTGACATACAACACAACACACTGACACACAGCACACTGACACACACACAGCACACTGACACACAACACACTGACACACACACAGCACACTGACACACACACAGCACACTGACACACAACACACTGACACACAGCACACTGACACACACACAACACACTGACACACACACACAGCACACTGACACACAGCACACTGACACACAGCACACTGACACACACACAGCACACTGACACACAACACACAGCACACTGACACACACACAGCACACTGACACACACACAGCACACTGACACACAACACACAGCACACTGACACATACAGCACACTGACACACAACACACAGCACACTGACACACAACACACAGCACACTGACACACACACAGCACACTGACACACACACAGCACACTGACACACAACACACTGACACACACACAGCACACTGACACACACACAGCACACTGACACACAGCACACTGACACACACACAGCACACTGACACACACACAGCACACTGACACACAACACACTGACACACACACAGCACACTGACACACAACACACTGACACACACACAGCACACTGACACACACACAGCACACTGACACACAACACACTGACACACACACAGCACACTGACACACAACACACTGACACACAGCACACTGACACACAACACACTGACACACACAACACACTGACACACAGCACACTGACACACACACAGCACACTGACACACAACACACTGACACACACACAGCACACTGACACACACACAGCACACTGACACACAACACACTGACACACAGCACACTGACACACACACAACACACTGACACACACACACAGCACACTGACACACAGCACACTGACACACAGCACACTGACACACAGCACACTGACACACACACAGCACACTGACACATACAGCACACTGACACACAACACACAGCACACTGACACACAACACACAGCACACTGACACACAACACACAGCACACTGACACACACACAGCACACTGACACACACACAGCACACTGACACACAACACACTGACACACACACAGCACACTGACACACACACAGCACACTGACACACAGCACACTGACACACACAACACACTGACACACACAGCACACTGACACACAACACACTGACACACACACAGCACACACACACACAGCACACTGACACACACACAGCACACTGACACACACACAGCACACTGACACACAACACACTGACACACAGCACACTGACACACAACACACTGACACACACAACACACTGACACACACAACACACTGACACACAGCACACTGACACACACACAGCACACTGACACACAACACACTGACACACAGCACACTGACACACACACAACACACTGACACACACACACAACACACTGACACACAGCACACTGACACACAACACACTGACACACAGCACACTGACACACACACAGCACACTGACACACAGCACACTGACACACACACAGCACACTGACACACAGCACACTGACACACACACAGCACACTGACACACACACAGCACACTGACACACAACACACTGACACACACACAGCACACTGACACACAACACACTGACACACAACACACTGACACACACACAGCACACTGACACACAACACACTGACACACAACACACTGACACACACACAGCACACTGACACACACAGCACACTGACACACAACACACTGACACACACACAACACACTGACACACACACAGCACACTGACACACACACACAACATTATTTGTAGTTAGATAAAAATGGCCTCCTGCTTTTCTGCCACAGATTATTCCCCAGCACTGGAGTCAGATTAAATCTAATCCTATATTTGCCAAATGCCAGAATGTATATAGTTATGAAATTGAGTTTTTGGGAGGTTTAAGTAAACCTGCTCTTACACTTGGTGTGTTTTGTAGAGAAAAGCTCTCACTGATGCTTATGGCTGTAACACCCTGAGTGTGTAGAAGCCCAACAATATAGTTATTTTCACAAACAAGTTATGTTTGAAGAGCTAAACCCAGCAGCCTGGGTCAGCATCCTAATCCAACCTCACTGGGTTAAATCACATCCTGCTGGATTTGTTCATACTGGACCCACTGCATGATTTCCAAATGATTTTTAACCTAGCAGTTTTTAAAGTCCAGGCAATTTTGTTCCAGTGATAGCAGGATGCTGAGTATGAACCCTCACGTTTGAACATTGACTGGTATTCTATGGTAAAGATGTTTTGTTCTATTTGATTTCTGCTTTGTCAAAGCAATCAGTGAAACTTCTTCTGGTCCACAGTTTGCGTATGTCCCTCACCCAGTGTTCCAGCGCTCTCCTCCTGCCCACTGCAGCACAGACGACGAGGACGCGGGGGCACGCAGTCCACCATTCGAGGTGTCTGAGGGAGAAGAGGATCATGACTCACACCTTGCTAGCACGTCCACTAGCATAACAGGTAAGGGAGAAATAAAGGTCTAAAGCATTCCACTGTCACACTTCTCCATTTCACACATTTTAAAGGAAAGCATGGTCAACCCGTAACACACAGGGTTCTGTTTCTCAAACCCACAGTGAAGTATGACAGGAGCAGTAATAGTTCAATTGTTAAGGCTATGGAGTGCTGATAGTGTTGTGAGATCAAGCCCTGGCATTGCCAGACTGCCACTGTTGGGTCTTTTACTAAGACCTCTGATCCTCTCTGCTCCAGGGTGATTGACCCTGACCCTGTGCTCTGTTCCAATCTCCCTAACAGGCTGTTATACAAAAGAAAAGAGTTTTACAATACACTTGTGTAAGTGTCAGTGAAGGCTATGCTCTTCTAAAAGCCTCAATGCTATGATAAAAAACACAGCTGATCTTACCAGCTAATAGTACAGCAGTTTGAAATAGATTTTTTTTATCACAGATGCTGATTCCTAGGTAATTTCTGCTGATACTGTATGAAAGAAAACATTCATGTTATTTCAATAAGTTGTGCGCAGTCATTTTGTCCTTTAGTCACACAAATTCTGGCTCTAATAAAATATGACTTCTTGCAGTTTTATACAAAATGACCTGACCCCTCTTGCAAAAAATGAAAACAGGAGAGTGCACTGTTCTCTCATACTGCTCCTCAGTCACTGCGTAACTCCATAACTGGCAGCCCAGTGGACCTCAGAGAGAACCTGATGCACACAGCAGTAACAAGTTAACGGCAGTGACGGAACAGTGTAGGTGTTTTATAAGGTTTTAGCATCAGGTCATAGAATATCATGGAGATTAATGGGAGGATGTAGAAAGGTCACAGAATTTCCCAACCAACAAATGCCAAAGTTCCTCATGTCAGTACTAAAGGGGACGAAAGCGTTACAGTGCATTGGTCATTGAACAGTGCATTGGTCACTGGACAGCACTCTACCCAAGTTATGTAATCATTTATTGTTTGTGATTATAATAAAGCTCTCTATACATACAGACAGTACAAACTATTTTATATTCTCTTTGTGAATCAATTTTCTTATGAAATTCTATTTCACCAATAAATTAGATTATTGTTACTGGAAATGTCAGTAAAGTCACTGACATGAAGGTACTGATGTATATCAGTGTTATGTAAAATCTGATGAAAATGTATATCAGTGTTATGTATATGTACATCATCCAGCTCTAAAGCAGAAATACATGAATAGACAACATTTTGAGGTTGAACCTTGTCGTGTCTCCAGACAGAGAGGTGTACAAGTCTTTTTATTATTTTTTTTAATGGTTCTCCAGGCAACAAAAGAAAAATGCGTCTTTATCAGTTCCTTCTGGAGCTGCTCAGAGACGGGGATATGAAAGAGTGCATTTGGTGGGTGGACAGAGAGAAAGGCACCTTTCAGTTCTCTTCCAAACACAAGGAGATACTGGCCAGTCGCTGGGGCCAGCAGAAGGGCAACCGCAAGAGAATGACCTATCAGAAGATGGCTAGGGCCCTGCGCAACTACGGCAAGACAGGAGAGGTTCGAAAAATCAAGAAGAAACTGACCTACCAGTTCAGTTCCGAGGTGCTGAGGAGAATGCCGACAGAGAAAAAATATCACTGAGAGAGGATTCCCACTGCTCTTGGCCGCATGATGACCACAGAGGCAGGTCTTTTTCCCCTCTACTTTTTCCTCAGGGACTCCACATACACTATATCTAGGACATGTTATATCCATGGGGTGTGTTTTAAGATTTTGGTTCCTTCTGCACTCAAACCATGGAAACTAAAATATTTTTGAGAATGATTGACAGTATGACAAGTTCCACATTTTTTGAGAGGTTTAAAGGTTTCTTTGTGGATTGTTAGTGAAACGGGAAATCTACCGTTAACAGCGGTTGAATATCTCCGTGTGGACGAGGGAACTTGGTGTGTACTGCCCCCTATAGGTTTAACATACACACTGCACAAACAAAAGCCATAAGAATCTTTTACACAATCCTGACTATTCACCCTCTCTGATCAATAACGCATAAACAGTAATAACACAGAAGAACCGGTTATATATATATATATATATATTTTATTTATACGTTATGACACAAATATACATAAATACACACACATACAATATATTTTATATATATATATATATATATATATATATATATATATATATATATATATATATATATATATATATATATATATATATATATATATATGTGTATATATTCCAAATTGAATGGCCTTTGTGGTGGCTTGCTGACATTTAAAATGAAAGAAGGAATCCTATTTTAATAAAAGTGTATATTAAATGTCATTGTTATTTGAACAAATGTTTCATTATTGTTGTTAACACAAGTGTGTGTACACAGGCTGCATTTCTAACCCATCAATAGGACTGGGATTCGATTACTTATCAGTTATTTCACTTTAAAGAGTGTTTCCAGTGTTGTATATAAAACAGTACATCAGTAAGAAGATGAATACATTTCAGGGAGGTCACTTGTGCTGTTCTTGCGATGGCATTTGCATTGTTTGGAAAATTAGAGTCCCCAGAGCAGTTTGCTTGATTACATTATAGACAGTCTAAAATAAAGCTAACAGTTTAGAGCAGCATCACATTCTTACTGTTTAAAAAAAAAAAAAAGAGGTAGAGAAACCAGCCCTGCTGTGATGCACAGCTGAAATACTCTTACTAAATAAAGGACAAGTTACTCACCAAAAATACTAAAATGAGCATACAGAGCGTTATGCCTTAAAGTGTTCCCAGATGAGTGTTTCACCAAAACCCACTCAAAAAATAGAATTCTTTTTAGATACATAAAATCGTTAGCAAATTGTTAGCTATACACACAGACTGTAATTAAGGCCTGCTGGATTGTGTATAGTGACTTTAAGTACATTCCTACAGGGAACATGATTAAGAGGTCTATGTAGATTTAGGTTTAAGCTGAGGTCCAGTTTAACCCCCAGCAGGAGAATGCTGTTTCTGGTTCTCTGAGAGTTACTAATACAGAGTCCCAAGAGATGTGTACGTGTTTCACCACTGTATTATTAGCTATTGGCTACATCTGCCTGTCTCATCCAGGTCTCTTCTTCAATCCCACTGTCATACTCCTCCTCTGAGGTCTCTTTATTTAAAGCTCTGTTCCTGCACACACACACACACACACACGATAAAAAAATCATTCTGTCTTTGTCTGTCTTTTAAGAAACATTCAGTATAATGAGAGTACCAGCAAAAAAAAAAAAAAAAAGAAATCACCATCCTTTCTGAACTATAACATTTTTAAACTAGATCACACTGTCTCTCTAGAGGGATTTTAGATCCAAGAAAAACGTTATGTCAAACATCAAAACCTGGAACATTTACAATGAAGAGATATTGATTTATTTCTTTTCTTGAAGTAAAGAGTGTGTCTCAGATCTCTGACTTAATATCAGGAAAATGCAAATAAATCAAGTTTACCTAATATAGCATGGTTCACTCTTTCCCAAAATCACATCCTTATTCAGCTCCACAGACACAATATCTGACTGAGGCACTTCAAACATTGGCTCTAACAGTAGCTTCTCCTAAAGAAGACAACACTAGTTATGACACTCCAACTGAAGCCAGCTGGAAGGAAAGAGGAAACCGAGTATGTGTGTGTGGTGTGTACCATGATGGATCGGAGGCCTCTGGCTCCAGTCTTCCTCTCAAGAGCCAGTCTGGCAATGGCCCCGAGTGCATCTGGAGTCACATTCAGCTCACACTGAAACACAGGGTATCAGACATCACAGCTTATATAACGGATGACAAAAAACGCAAAGAGAATTGGTGGTTATTTTTACATCTAGATCTACCTCCTGCATTACTATAGCATATACAGAGATAGAAGAAGTGCATCTAAATATTTTCCACACTGTTACAGGTAAGGTTATGACATATACGCTCTCAGACCACTTTAGTACACCTGTACGCATATTCATTAAAGCAATTATTCAATCAGCCAATCATGTGGCAGCAGTGTAACACATAATAAGTTCATATTAAACATCAGAATGGAGAGTGGCCTCATTGACTTTGACCATGTTGGGGTGGTGAAAAACAGGCTGGTCAGGGTATTTCAGAATCTGATAATCTCCTTGGATTTTCACAACCAGTAGTGTGTGAAAATATCCACTCTTTACAAACGTGGTGAGCATAAAAGCATTGAATTTGGAGGCAGATGAGCTACAACAGTATCTGAGGCTACAGTGAGTACAGGTTTACTGAAACGGTCCACTTGACCTTTCAGCAGAAAAAGGTATGTTTTGTCTGTGTATGTGAGACAGAAGAAGAGAAATGCAGAAAGAGAGAGGACCTTATCCATGCTGAAGAGGGCCTGGTACTGAGGCACAACAGCATTCCGAGGCTCAGTGAGAATGCGCACTAGTGTTTGCTCGTCCAGGCTGTGCAAAGGCACTACAACGGGGAGACGCCCTACAAACTCAGGAATCATGCCAAACTCTATGAGGTCTCGTGCCTCTACATGTCTCAAGAGCTGATCCTTCTCCTCCATCTCAGCCACCACATCCAGCTCACTGCCTGAGCTATTGGCCAGGTCAGTGGCCGCTGCCGCACGCCGGCCCTTCCCCAGGTTAGATGGCGAGCCAAATCCAAGGTACTGCACACACAAAGTCACGAAACGAGGGTCACAAAAAGGCCATTATTGTAATAGATTTCTACTACACAGTGCTGACCTAATGCCCGTCTCCCTCACCTTCTCATTCTTCCTTCTGCTAATGATCCGGTCCAGACCATTGAAGGCTCCCGATGCCACAAACAGGATGTTGGTTGTGTCCACTTGCACTGTTTCACCTCGCAACTTCCTACTGTTCTTTTCTGGAACGTTCACAATGGTGCCTTCCATAAGCTTCAACAAACCCTGAACACAAGTAACAGCACAAGGTTAAGGGCAGAATTAACACTGATACATTTTTGATAATGACTGTACACTTTAATGCAGGTTATGGCTTATTTATTCTAAACAGAATTTACTTTGATGGATTATTACAGTTGTGGACCAGTATCCCCCTGGACAGCAGAAAGGATAATAATCCATTTACAGCCATTAGAGTGAGCTGGATCTAAGGACTTAAAAGCCTGGCTTACACATAATAACACTGGAATAGATTGTGTACAGCACTTAGTATAGTTGGATTAGTACCATATTATTCAGCATGGATCTGAGTGTTTCAGTTACTGGAACATGATGAATTCCCAAAAACTACTACTACCATTTACACACTAATATTTCACCACAGCTTTACAGAACAGACTTTCTGCATCTTCACTTTTCTGCACTTACAACCATGTAACTAAAAACTTTAACTAAAAAAATTATAATAAAATGGAACAATGGTTTTTATTACACACCTGCTGGACACCTTCTCCTCCTACATCTCTGAGCTGGTGTATTCCTGGAACACTACCAATCTTATCCACCTCATCCAGAAACACTATCCCTGTGGGTCCAGCACAAGAGTGTGTGAGAGTGTGATGGTCAGAGGGGTCATGTTCAAAATAATGTTCAAGATTTACCTAAAGACAACATTGCTGTATTTGCTGCACAGAATGAAAGTATATAAAACGGTAATGAGGAATAAAGTAAAATTTACAACAAAATATCTCTATTTCCTCTATTTCCCTACAATGTACCATCTGTAGAGATTACATGAATTATCTTATGAAGCTCTCCTTAATATCTAACAAAACAACTAGATTTAACTCTGTCCTGATGAATTATCTCGATTTCTGCTTTTGAAAATGTGTACTTCACCACGTGTGTTTAAAGTTTGATATTCTTGAAATAAAGCGTTCTATTTGAAGATACACACCTTGCTGGGCTTTCTCCACTGAGTAGTTGGCATCCTGCAGCAGCTTGGCAATGACCGACTCAATATCCTCACCTACGTAGCCGGCCTGGGTCAGCGTGGTACAGTCACAGATGGCAAAGGGAACATCCAAACACCGAGCCAGAGTCTGTGCTAAAAGTGTTTTACCTGGAGAGCAAAATATCAGAAATATTTCCTTAAAAAAACAACTGTCTGATTCCATGCAAATTTTCTCAGCTTTTTTATTTACCCATGACTGCCAGCTCTTCACACTGAATCACACGGTAAGCTCTGAATTTAAGTAAGTTGTGATTATTACATAGACTGAAAATCATGTACATTGGTCTTAAAGCAGCTATTTTATAGTATACCTTAAACAATCAGAAACTGGGACGTTAGCTTGGACAGAGAACATTTAACTGAATAATGGAGCTTAGACTCCTTCAGTGGTGACCTCTGGATGGACAGCTGATATCACCGATTACAGCGGCTCTAGTTTAAAGTAAATTCCTTGAACACTAACTCTAAACTAAAGAAGGATAGGGCTCTGGTCAGGAATTGTTTGCTCCATACCCGATCCAGTCGGTCCTAGCAGCACAATGTTACTCTTCTCCAGTTTGATGGTACTGTGGGAGAGGTTCAGCACGTCACTACCCCTCTTCTCCACTGTAGTTTGTTGAGTAGCCTGTTGTTGAATGGACGCACCAAGAGCATTGCCATGTGGGCTGATCCCAGTGATCTGAAGCTCTGTTAATGAAAACAAGCCAGTGTGTGCTTCAGTTTTAGAAAGCAGCTGAACAAACCGTGAAGAACAAAATGATGTGTCACTGTGACTGGGCCATGGACCAGAGCAGCTTTTCCCTCATAAACAAAATAATTCAGAACAGATGAGTGTGGAAAGTGTAGCTTTATTTCCACTCTGCTCTGAGAATAAAAAATTAAAATGAAATAAAAATGACATGAATTAAATATAAAAAATGATAATAAAACGATTAAATAAAAGTATTGTGTAAACAAAATCTGCCCAGGCCATGTCAGGGTTTTTGTGAGACCCTGAAGGGCTTATGTCAAGAACTATTTATTTTAACTTAATTAAATGAATCATTTCAAATGAATACACTCTGTCAATTAACAGCAATAACCTAAGGTCTGAAATTAGTCTTTGGGAAAATAAAAATGTTAAAATAAACTATTTAAGTGTATGCACTATTTGGTGAAAATGTTTTATACTGATGTATTTTTATTTATTTATTTATTTTTATTTTTTTTAGAGGTTTTACAGTTTGGTCAAAATGATAAACAGCTGTTTATGTTATTGTGCTATGGCTATTTAAACATTATTAATACAGCAGGATTAGAAGATTTCCAATCACTGCTCTTACTACTCTTCACCTTAAACACACCAGCGTGTCACACAGATCAATGTATAAATGTTAAATCAATAATAAATAAGATTGAATAATGATTTAAAAACACGAAAAGGCACTTACTTGTAAATCTGTATTCATCTTCCCTTCTTCTGATCTCTGGCTCTACAGAGAGAGAGAGAGAGAGAGAGAGAGAAAAAACTTACTAAAGTTACTGGGACGTCTGCTGGAAAAGAAGAGCCGGTCAGACTGGGAATCCGAGTGGGCAGTAAAGCCTGTCTGAGACACTGAAATTTGTACAAGCTGCTGCTGCTATCAACTTGCCAGTGAAAAGTCAGAAGAATGAGCTTTGGCAGATGTTATATTTAATAGAAACAAGATGATCATCATTATGCTGATGCACTAACCCTGGGCAGTGAGAGAGCTCTGCTTCTCTGTCCCCACCTGCTGTCCACTTGATGCTGGAAGGTTGCTGTAGATTCGTTTGTAGTGGTTATACACTGCAACTGACAGCACCTTCTTCGCATATGACTGACCAACAACGTAGTTATCGAGGTAGGCATAGATCTGCAGTGAAACATCATCAAATGCACATATTATCCTTACAGGTCTCAGGGTCACATTACTCTCACAGAAAACCTGTGAAGTGTTTAATAACCTTATGGCTTTTTTACACACACATTTTACACAGAACCTAGTTTCAGAAAGGTTGCAGATTTAATTTTCATCATCATTTGAACAATCCTACCTTTTTAGGGGGTGGGGGGGGGTTCTGAGCAAATGCCAGTTTAACAGCTTCTGCCTCCAGTTTCAGAGATTCTGCCTCTTTATGCAGACCTTTCTTAGAGTCGCTTTCAGAAAGCACCACAAAGAAGTGATGACATTTTTCACATTTCACAAAACGTGTGAATGCTAGAAGGGGAAATAGAGACAACAAAAGAACCCATACAGTGTCATGCTGATTATTTTAATAAAAGAAATGGACATACTCATGTAGCTTGTGTATAAACTTATAATCTTTTACAGAAATAAAATAAATTTAATCCATAAATCCATAAATAAAAATCTCTGAAAAGTAATTCGACTTACACACAAATGTCTCCACATGTGTGCACGTGTCTCCACATCTGGGGCAACGTAGCTGACTCCCTCCTTTCCCTGATCCTCCTGAACCTACAGATCTCTTCCCAGGGTCTGCTGCATTCTTCTGCTCGAATAAAATAGAAGCATACAACCATCTAAGCTACACATCAAAACTTTGGGTTTGTGCAACTGGGACCATAAAGGACCGTACAGTCATGAAGAACAAATGAAATTGGAAAATGTGGAAATTTACATGCTTGGAAATCTGATTTGTTAATACTGAGTGCTGGAACAAAGAAGAAAAAAGTACCTTTCCCACATCCCCAGAGCCGTCTTTCGGAGTGCTGTCCTTTACGGCAAAACACACAGCACTCTCTGAGAACAATCTGACCTGCAGTGCTGGAGGAAGGTGGGCTTCACGAGTCGAAGTTCTTCTGAGAGCATAGAACCTAACGTGTAAGAGTGAAAAACCTGCAAGCAGAGGAAAGGGAATGATTAATAAACTTTTTAAGAGAATGTTAAGAGCAATTCAGACAAAGGATTAAGGAAGGATCAAGTGGACACTTTTTTTTTTTCAGAAAAACCTGACACTAAGAGGAATGACCAGTTCCTGGTTGCTCTTCAGTGAAGAAGCTGCAGGTCGTCCAAATTGATGTTCATGTCGTCCAAATTAGTGTCTATCCTGTTTGTAAAGAAAGCTCACTTTTCACATTTATTCTTTAGTATGGAGACAATATAAAATATAAACACTTTTTTTTTTTTTAATGTAAGAGAAGTAAGGCAAGGTCAGCACTGGAGTTTCTAACACAGATAAAGCCCACAAACACACATTCATCAGCTTCATAATGCCTACCTGTGACCTGCACCACCACCAGCGAGTGTTTTAAAGCCAGAGGTTTTTATAGCATGCAGGAACATTGATGACCGGAAACCAGGAAGAAAAACCCATCTCTGTTATTACACATTCTCTCTGTCTTAACAAACTGGTCTAAGAAATCTTACCTTCTTACTGATCTGTTTAGTGAAAATGAATGCAAATTTTTAAATATGATTATTAACTCACTAAATTATTGCTGCACAAAAAAAACCCATTTAATTCCTTTAACTCTCCTTTCTCTCTTTAACACCGGATCACATTTAATGTCCAGTTTCTGACATTATTATGGATGTTAAAGGGAAGGTGTTTTATTAAGAGCTGAGGTTTTCAGGGTGAAATATCTGAGAGGGTTTGGTGTACACTCTCACCTCTGTGTCCTGGACTGAAGAGTCTCCTGGCCGCAGATCTGCATGGACAGGACATCTTCTGGGTCAGGATGTGGACAAAAGCTAAGAGTTAGACAGGAGCTCTGAAACTCACACTTAAACCCAGCTTTATTTATTTATTTTATCAGCTCTATTATTTATGTCACTATTCCTATGGATATCAGGCCGAGGAGTCTGAAGGTGAACCAGTCTCTCTCTCTGTTTACAGAAAAACACACAGGAAAACACTGCGGTTATTATTCTGCACATGAAAAGCCTTCATATAAAGAAGTGAGTTTAGAAACAGATATTTTATTATTCTACAAATAAAGTAGAACTAAAAGACTTACAGTTACAGGAGGAAGCAGCAGCAGTGTCCGAGTTCTCATCACACCGGTCACTGACAGCTCCTGTCCAGCGCCTCAATAAACTAAACTCTAATAAAGCTATATTAATAAAGGGGGAAGTGTGCAGTTTATAAAATACTTCATGCCGATTTAACGGAATGATAAAGATCAAGTATATTCCCCTAACGCGAGTTTTCCTCAGTGAGAGCAGAGGGTTGTGTAATCTCCGGAGTCTCTCAGTAAACACTCGCTGCGGTTCTTCTTCACATGTTTAGCAAACGCACACCGACCCCGCACCATGGCGCCCTCTATCGGAGAGTTCTCTATAATACTACACACTCGCCGGTCACTTTAATAGGAACAGCTGCTGATGGAATTGAGACTTGACCAATAATTTTCACTTTCCACACTTTCTGTCGGTTGAAATCACACATGTGTAAAGAATAAAGTCATTGTCCACGTGTACATTTACTTCTGAATTAGAAAAAGGTATTTTTTTCTTAAGCAAGTTTTTAAATTTCAGTTGTTTCCCTAAACATACGGGTTTCTTTTGGAGAACCAGCCAAGTGCTCAAACTTTTTTTTTTTGGATAATTAGAATAAAAGACTCGCATGAAGCTGGTTAAAAAAAAAACAAACAAAAGTTTTATATTTTCTGTTTTAATATTTTTAATCAAAATGACAAAAAGCCTGGGCATGTAGTTTACACAAGACACTGTAGAGGTGCTTATGCTGGATCATGTATGGACATGCCTGGACAGTATTGGTGCTGACAGCACAGGGTTTAGAGCAGGAATAAACACACTGATGAACACTGCAGATCGACTGAGCTGTTGGATTATATCCATGTTGATGCACACGCTCAGTGGGTGGAGTTTAGTATACACTTCCAATAAAGCTGTTAAAGGGAGGAATTTCTACAGTAGAAATGTCAGACCAGTGTCAGTACAGCTACAGTGCATTTGGGTACATTACTGAAACCTCAGACTGTTCTGAAAGCTTAAGAGCTTTACTCTGGTTTTGAAACTGTGATCAGAACATATCCCGGGATTCTAACATGTTATGTGAAACACACCTGGTCAGTCCTAGAGTCTGAGGGCCCGAGAGCAGGGGGATCAGGTAACAGGCCATTTAATCTGCCTGACCAGCGTCTCTGGTTTCTCTGCTAAGAACAAGAAAATCTACTGAAAATTCCATTGAGGTCAGGTCTACATGATAAACAGAGCTGCTAGTTCCAAGGTCAGTCGTGAAGCATAAATGGCACCACTGAAGATGCCAGGATGCACACGGCTAAAACACGGATTCAGATTGTGAACTAATCGCATGTGTTGAGCCTTATTCTGTAACACAGGACTTGTCCAGGGAATTGTCAAAAGCAAAAGCCCTTAGTTACTGGCTCCAAGGCTCATATATATATATATATATATATATATATATATATATATATATATATATATATATATATATATATATATACTATATTGCCAAAAGTATTTGCTCACCTGCCTTGACTCACATATGAACTTAAGTGACATCCCATTCCTAATCCATAGGGTTCAATATGACGTCGGTCCACCCTTTGCAGCTATAACAGCTTCAACTCTTCTGGGAAGGCTGTCCACAAGGTTTAGGAGTGTGTTTATGGGAATTTTTGACCATTCTTCCAGAAGCGCATTTGTGAGGTCACACACTGATGTTGGACGAGAAGGTCTGGCTCTCAGTCTCCGCTCTCATTCGTCCCAAAGGTGTTCTATCGGGTTGAGGTCAGGACTCTGTGCAGGCCAGTCAAGTTCATCCACACCAGACTCTGTCATCCATGTCTTTATGGACCTTGCTTTGGTCACTGGTGCACAGTCATGTTGGAAGAGGAAGGGGTCAGCTCCAAACTGTTCCCACAAAGTTGGGAGCATGGAATTGTCCAAAATGTCTTGGTATGCTGAAGCATTCAGAGTTCCTTTCACTGGAACTAAGGGGCCAAGCCCAGCTCCTGAAAAACAACCCCACACCATAATCCCCCCTCCACCAAACTTTACACTTGGCACAATGCAGTCAGACAAGTACCGTTCTCCTGGCAACCGCCAAACCCAGACTCGTCCATCAGATTGCCAGATGGAGAAGCGCGATTCGTCACTCCAGAGAACGCGTCTCCACTGCTCTAGAGTCCAGTGGCGGCGTGCTTTACACCACTGCATCCGACGCTTTGCATTGCACTTGGTGATGTATGGCTTGGATGCAGCTGCTCGGCCATGGAAACCCATTCCATGAAGCTCTCTGCGCACTGTTCTTGAGCTAATCTGAAGGCCACATGAAGTTTGGAGGTCTGTAGCGATTGACTCTGCAGAAAGTTGGCGACCTCTTCGCACTATGCACCTCAGCATCCGCTGACCCCGCTCCGTCAGTTTACGTGGCCTACCACTTCGTGGCTGAGTTGCTGTCGTTCCCAAACACTTCCACGTTCTTATAATACAGCTGACAGTTGACTGTGGAATATTTAGGAGCGAGGAAATTTCACGACTGGATTTGTTGCACAGGTGGCATCCTATCACAGTTCCACGCTGGAATTCACTGAGCTCCTGAGAGCGACCCATTCTTTCACAAATGTTTGTAAAAACAGTCTGCATGCCTAGGTGCTTGATTTTATACACCTGTGGCCATGGAAGTGATTGGAACACCTGATTCTGATTATTTGGATGGGTGAGCGAATACTTTTGGCAATATAGTGTATATATATATATATAACATAGATATATAAACACCTTACTGAACTCTGCAAAGCGTACATAAATCGTACATAATAAAAAAAACTTTTAGAGGTACTGAGTAGATTTAACAGTTTTTATTGGTCAGTTTGGTCAGCATGTGTTTCTGAACTGATACTAATGAGTTGAAAATGAGCCACAAGAGTGGTGTCTTTATACTGATTCATCATCCATGCCGTCTCACATCAGTGTTTATCCTTCAGTGCCACCTGGCTGTACTGCACACATGAAGGACATGTATATGAACATGGCAGTCTCACTACAACACACACAGTACAAATACACAACTGGAACATGTGTGATGATCTGAAGGCAGTGGTGCTGAAGCAAGGAATGCAGCTCACATTCTTTTATGAATAAGACAGCTGTGCTAAAGTCTCATTACATTAAGGACTGACCAGAAGATAAAATCATGATGTATAAGCCTTTGTCAAAGATATTTCTTCCTGCATGCTCTGAGGAAAGAATTTATATATGAAAGGATTTTATACAGAAACACAGATTCCCCTAAAATTACTGACGGCAAGGAAGGAATATTTGTTGGGAAGGAAGATTTTTGTTGGGCAACAAATTAAAAAGGACATCATGACATGCTGTCTGAGGAGCTTATAGAGGAGCTTATAGAGGAACTTATAGAGAAGCATATAGAAGAGTTTATAGAGGAGCTTATAGAGGAACTTATAGAGGAGGATATAGAAGAGTTTATAGAAGAGTTTATAGAAGAGCATATAGAGGAACTTATAGAGGAGTTTATAGAGGAGCTTATAGAGGAACTTATAGAGGAGTTTATAGAGGAGCTTATAGAGGAACTTATAGAGGAGTTTATAGAGGAGCTTATAGAGGAACTTATAGAGGAGTTTATAGAGGAGCTTATAGAGGAACTTATAGAGGAGCTTATAGAGGAACTTATAGAGGAGCATATAGAGGAACTTATAGAGGAGCTTATAGAGGAACTTATAGAGGAGCATATAGAGGAACTTATAGAGGAGCATATAGAGGAACTTATAGAGGAGCATATAGAGGAACTTATAGAGGAGTTTATAGAGGAGCTTATAGAGGAACTTATAGAGGAGTTTATAGAGGAGCTTATAGAGGAACTTATAGAGGAGTTTATAGAGGAGCTTATAGAGGAACTTATAGAGGAGTTTATAGAGGAGCTTATAGAGGAACTTATAGAGGAGCTTATAGAGGAACTTATAGAGGAGCATATAGAGGAACTTATAGAGGAGTTTATAGAGGAGCTTATAGAGGAACTTATAGAGGAGTTTATAGAGGAGCTTATAGAGGAACTTATAGAGGAGTTTATAGAGGAGCTTATAGAGGAACTTATAGAGGAGCTTATAGAGGAACTTATAGAGGAGCATATAGAGGAACTTATAGAGGAGCTTATAGAGGAACTTATAGAGGAGCATATAGAGGAACTTATAGAGGAGCATATAGAGGAACTTATAGAGGAGCATATAGAGGAACTTATAGAGGAGCATATAGAGGAACTTATAGAGGAGCATATAGAGGAACTTATAGAGGAGCATATAGAAGAGCTTATAGAAGAGCATATAGAGGAACTTATAGAGGAGCATATAGAAGAGCTTATAGAAGAGCATATAGAGGAACTTATAGAGGAGTTTATAGAGGAGCTTATAGAGGAACTTATAGAGAAGCATATAGAAGAGTTTATAGAGGAGCTTATAGAGGAACTTATAGAGGAGGATATAGAAGAGTTTATAGAAGAGCATATAGAGGAACTTATAGAGGAGCATATAGAAGAGCTTATAGAAGAGCATATAGAGGAACTTATAGAGGAGTTTATAGAGGAGCTTATAGAGGAACTTATAGAGGAGCATATAGAGGAACTTATAGAGGAGCATATAGAAGAGCTTATAGAGGAACTTATAGAGGAGCATACAGAGGAACTTATAGAGGAGCATACAGAGGAGCTTATAGAGGAACTTATAGAGGAGTTTATAGAGGAGTTTATAGAGGAGCTTATAGAGGAACTTATAGAGGAGCATATAGAGGAACTCATAGGGGAGTTTATAGAGGAGCTTATAGAGGAGTTTATAGAGGAACTTATAGAGGAGTTTATAGAGGAACTTATAGAGGGGTTTATAGAGGAACTTATAGAGGAGTTTATAGAGGAACTTATAGAGGAGCATATAGAGGAACTTATAGAGGAGTTTATAGAGGAACTTATAGAGGGGTTTATAGAGGAACTTATAGAAGAGCTTATAGAGGAACTTATAGAGGAGTTTATAGAGGAACTTATAGAGGAGTTTATAGAGGAACTTATAGAAGAGCTTATAGAGGAACTTATAGAAGAGCTTATAGAGGAACTTATAGAGGAGTTTATAGAGGAACTTATAGAGGAGTTTATAGAGGAACTTATAGAAGAGCTTATAGAGGAACTTATAGAAGAGCTTATAGAGGAACTTATAGAGGAGTTTATAGAGGAACTTATAGAGGAGTTTATAGAGGAACTTATAGAGGAGTTTATAGAGGGGTTTATAGAGGAACTTATAGAGGAGCATATAGAGGAACTTATAGAGGAGTTTATAGAGGAACTTATAGAGGAGTTTATAGAGGAACTTATAGAAGAGCTTATAGAGGAACTTATAGAAGAGCTTATAGAGGAACTTATAGAGGAGCATATAGAAGAGCTTATAGAAGAGCATATAGAGGAACTTATAGAGGAGCATATAGAAGAGCTTATAGAAGAGCATATAGAGGAACTTATAGAGGAGTTTATAGAGGAGCTTATAGAGGAACTTATAGAGGAGCATATAGAGGAACTTATAGAGGAGCATATAGAAGAGCTTATAGAGGAACTTATAGAGGAGCATATAGAGGAACTTATAGAGGAGCATACAGAGGAGCTTATAGAGGAACTTATAGAGGAGTTTATAGAGGAGTTTATAGAGGAGTTTATAGAGGAGCTTATAGAGGAACTTATAGAGGAGCATATAGAGGAACTTATAGAGGAGCATATAGAAGAGCTTATAGAGGAACTTATAGAGGAGCATATAGAAGAGTTTATAGAGGAGCTTATAGAGGAACTTATAGAGGAGGATATAGAAGAGTTTATAGAAGAGCATATAGAGGAACTTATAGAGGAGCATATAGAAGAGCTTATAGAAGAGCATATAGAGGAACTTATAGAGGAGTTTATAGAGGAGCTTATAGAGGAGCATATAGAGGAACTTATAGAGGAGCATATAGAAGAGCTTATAGAGGAGCATACAGAGGAGCTTATAGAGGAACTTATAGAGGAGTTTATAGAGGAGTTTATAGAGGAACTTATAGAGGAGCATATAGAGGAACTTATAGAGGAGCATATAGAAGAGCTTATAGAGGAACTTATAGAGGAGCATATAGAGGAACTTATAGAGGAGCATACAGAGGAGCTTATAGAGGAACTTATAGAGGAGCATATAGAGGAACTCATAGGGGAGTTTATAGAGGAGCTTATAGAGGAGTTTATAGAGGAACTTATAGAGGAGTTTATAGAGGAACTTATAGAAGAGCATATAGAGGAACTTATAGAGGAGTTTATAGAGGAACTTATAGAGGAGCATATAGAGGAACTTATAGAGGAGCATATAGAGGAACTTATAGAGGAGTTTATAGAGGAACTTATAGAGGAGTTTATAGAGGAACTTATAGAGGAGTTTATAGAGGAACTTACAGAGGGGTTTATAGAGGAACTTATAGAGGAGCTTATAGAGGAACTTATAGAGGAGTTTATAGAGGAACTTATAGAGGAGTTTATAGAGGAACTTATAGAGGAGCATATAGAGGAACTTATAGAGGAGTTTATAGAGGAACTTATAGAGGAGTTTATAGAGGAAATTATAGAGGAGTTTATAGAGGAACTTATAGAGGAGTTTATAGAGGAACTTATAGAGGAGTTTATAGAGGAACTTATAGAGGGGTTTATAGAGGAACTTATAGAGGAGTTTATAGAGGAACTTATAGAGGAGTTTATAGAGGAACTTATAGAGGGGTTTATAGAGGAACTTATAGAGGGGTTTATAGAGGAACTTATAGAGGAGCTTATAGAGGAACTTATAGAGGAGTTCATAGAGGAGCTTATAGAGGAGCTGGAGAAACATTTATTGAAGAAAGCTGGAGAAAAATACAGAGCACCATATTAAAGGACTTCTACTTGGTATATCTTGCTGCAGTCAGTGATAAACAAGTTTCAGGGCATAGTGACAATAAAAAACTGTACCAGTATAAGTAAAATCCAACACAGTTAGATGATTATTGATGTTGGATACATAAACAAGAAGCCTTAAACTCTTTAAAGTGAATAGTCAGTGGAACTAGTGCACATTACAGTCAATAAATTTAATTCAGTTCTTGTTTTTGCAAATTCCTGTGTAACACAAGCAATCTGAAATTAGATTAGTGTTCAGTTTAAAAAGCTTGGTCATGATCATCTGTCCTCATTCAGTCCAGAATTCCCCTGTCACACTCCACCCTCTCCTGCCTGCTGTGACATTCGCAATCCAGTGAATCACTTCATCCCTTGAGGCTCTTCTTCCCTAAACATCAACATTCTACTGAAACTATAATACTACTTATAATGCAATATATGCACATAGAGTTCTGTTAGGCATTTATAATTATCCATTATGACCTCTGTAAGAGTATCTTGAGTTCCTTGCATTAATAGAATACACAACTAAATATAAAAGAGAAACATCATTTATAATGACAAAAAATAATAATAATATTTTTTTCTTAACAGAACAGAACAATAAAGGTACAAAATCACATTGGCATGCACATTCATATTTGAGTAAAAATAAGCAATACATTGTTCAGAGAATTCTCTATCTTTGGCTTATTGTCCAGTTCTTTTAACAGAGTTACAATCCCTTTGCAAAATAAGAATAATTATAATATACGGTATATAAATATACATAGAAACTGTCTGTTGTACAGTCACTTACAGTTTCTTATATATATATATATATACACATATACATATACATACATACATATATATACACACACACCACTCCTAAACCTTGTGGAAAGCCTTCCCAGAAGAGTTGAAGCTGTTATAGCTGCAAAGAGTGGGACAACTCCATATTACATTCATGTGTAAAGGCAGACATCCCAAAACTTTTGGCAACATATGTGTATGTGTGTATTTATACAAGTTTCCTTATCAGAGTATCAAAAGAACCTTTAGGGAACTAAGGAGAGGGAACAATAAAGTTGTCAGCACATTACAGCATAACATTCTGTCTGTTGCACTCCTACAGACTGTTCCTACAGACATCTACTTTTTAGTGTCTAAAACTGCTCTCAGGACGAGGATCACTAACGTGAGTTCTGAAAACTTTCAGGAAAATGTGACCAGTTTGTACAACTGCCACAATTCTCCATCAGCCTGACACTTGAGATTATAAAATACATTTCCAAGAACAATGTAGGTAACATTACACAAA
>NC_080723.1:565000-610000 GCF_019097595.1 Hemibagrus wyckioides | reverse complement strand
ACATGATGAACACAAATGGACCAGAGTTTGAAGTGTTTGAAACCATAAACTCTGCAGAGGGCACCATGAACAATCGCTCTCAGATTCGGACCACAGTAAACGTTCACAGAAATACATTCATGCACGTGTATGCAGTCTCACCCAAGTAACTGCACACAGTTGATGAAGTCAATCAGCTTCCCAGTCTTCTTATCCCACACCTCTACACTGTGTCCTCCATTTTTGCTCAGATACACAAACTTCTCAACGACCAGGCGAGAGATACAAGCCTCACTGCTGGCCAGATGCTGCTGACTGCTCAAGCAATGCAAAGTAAGAACAATATAAAACAGCTGCCATTCAGATCCTTGAGAACCGCTAAATAAAAATAAAATCCTACACAAGTAATGTAAGACATATTAAATATATTTATTTCCTGCAATCATGGAAACTATATGGATACTAACTGATAAAACGTGGACCTGGTGTCTATACTCTTAGAGATGTCATAGTCCACAGTTAGAGAGAGCACCCTGGTGCCACAGCCTGCCCACAGAGTGGTACGGTCCTGATAATGACCAGATGGAGCCAGACACATCAGGGGTGTGTTCACATTCCCAACCTGCACAAGCTTCACTGGAGCACCATCAGCACACTGGGTTGTACAGGACCAGAATGACAGACATGTTAAAGGCTACAAAATAAATGGCTCTAACTAAGTTGAAATAATCACACACACATCGTTTGTATTTTCTCAACAGAATGGAAGCAAGTGAGCTTCAGGTGAAATACAGAATACCTTTATAACTGAGTCTTCATAAATGACAAGCATTCCATCTGCTGTTCCCACTAAAAGGTAGTTCTTTAAGCAGCTGATAAGAAAAAAAATATAAAATCACATATAAAGCTGTAATGACACCTGAAATAAAAATTTCATTCAAAACCCCAGCCCATGACAGCAGATGTAATTGTGTACCTGCGCTGAGATGGTGTGTGGAAGAAGAGTGAGGTCACTGCATCCTTCGCTCTCTGTAAACAGTGCAAAACTTTAATGTTCCTTGCATCTAGAACCACCAGTGAGCCACTCTGTGTTCCTGCAACTAACCAGTCGTGGACTTCTCCAGGCACTTTGACAGTCACCAGACAGAGGACAGGGCTTTGGTCAATCTCCTGACAAACAAATACACATACAACCTTCATTACAAAAGACTCACTAGACCTGATTTCACCACAATGCTAATGTAGCCTATAGGAAGTCATTTTATTAGTAATGAAGTTACTTCATTGATTAGCTACAACTACAGGAAAAAATACGCTCACTAACTACTAGATAGAACTGTGGCTATGCTTAGTTATTAGCCAACATGATGGATAGAATGCAATAGGCTACTAAAGTGGTGCTAAGCAGGATTACTGTAACTATAGTTTAACTATATTACTGATCCTCATTACCTGTGTGGAGTGTTTCTCAGTCTCTACATTTACACATGTGACAAAGCCAAGCTTCTGGCTGCTACTGCCACCTCCGGTCCACACATGAGCCCCAGCACCACCATTCACACCTCCTCCCAAACCTCCACTGGGACAGGAGACAGTGAAACACTCACAGGACAGCCCAGGCAGAGTCAGCTCACTAATTAAACACAGCATCTTTCCTGAGTTCAGACAGTCAAACACCTATAAAAAAATCGAAACAAACAAGCAGAAGTGATATAGACACCCAGAGACCATCAGCACGCTCTGAGTAAGGGAGGATTCTCAGTGGATCACCTGTGCAGATGTGGGTCTGCTCTCTGGGGTCTCTCTCAGACACTCTTTCATTAGGTTCTGAAACCCGGGCCAGGGAGAACATCTGTAATGTTTCACTGGATCTAAAAGACAATGATATATATGGTTGTCAAGTAAGGATGCAAGATTCACATTTTATACACGGAGATCTGGAGATTAGAAATGAAAACCTTCTCTCCTTTAATCAAAAAGTCTGGCCTTACCCAGTAACTTTCCCTGCACGGCTATTTCATCAAACTCGCTGGGGAACTTTAGACCATCTGAAATTCTCTCACCACAGGTCAAAAGGTCATATAGCAGCAAACCAAACGAATAAACATCTGCCTGAACATTATAGATCACGTTACCACGTGCCACCTCTGGTGCTCTGAACCCTGCAACGAACCACAGAGTAAACAATTCAGCAACAACTACAGAACACAACTGCAGAAAGAATATTTAAATACTGCTCTTAGTACACACATATCTGCTGAATGAAAGCAGAGAAAATGTACTGTATAGTGTAGTTATTCACCCAGACTGGATGTAAACCTGCATTTAAAAGCTGGTAAAATGTCAAATACAGCTGGTAAGGTTGTTCAGGTTTTTTGTCAGCCGTTTTTTTCTTTTTTTATTCATATGAAGTGGTACCTGGTGTGCCTTCAGAGCTCTTGAGTCCCATACTACAGCAGTACTGAGCGATGCCATAGTCAGTCAGCTTAGCGATCATCTCCGAGTCAGTCTTCAGATTAAACAGCAGCACATTGTGAGGTTTCAGGTCCCGGTAGATTATCATTGAAGAGTGCAAATATCTGGATCAGAACAGAGACAAGCCGAACACAGCATGATAACTGGAATAGTATTCAGATAAATTCCCTTAAAAAAACTTGCAGTAATCAGTGCATCCATTCCTACAGACATGTTGGTGTGTGCTGTATGTCTACCTGAGCCCATCAGCCACCTGTAGTGCGATCCTGTGCTGCAGTTTGCGATTCAAGCTGCAGTTTTCATGTTCAAACAGAGAGTCGAGAGAACCACATGGAGCCATTTCCATCACCAGCACATAGGGGGAGCTTCCTACAGCTAGTAGATCCACAAGACTGGGATGGTGTAGTCTGCCTAATACAGCCAACTCCTGCAAAAGGCACAACACTTTCTAACTGCTCTACAAGTGAGGACTGTGTTACATAAAATGTCCTTTTTTCACCAAAAAAACCGACAGATGTGGCAGTGTAGGAAGTACTATAAAATAAGCCCAAGAAATACAACTGCAGCCCAATTAACCGAAAGATTACCTGTCTTACTAATCTATGAACATAGAGCTCGGATGCATGTTTGTTGAAAATCTTCATAGCAACGTCTTCATTTTTGTATATCGCTCTGTACACTGAGCCAAAGCCTCCATTTCCTGAAGTCAAAACAGCACACCATTAGAGTGACCAACATCCTCTCGCTGTGGTCAAACAAATCTGTCCAAATACCATAGAAATGATTATAAACTGTAAAGGATTCGCTAATAGAAACTGGTGTCTTCTGACCAAGCAGGTACTCGTTAGAAAGATCCATTTCTAGCTCCTCAGGGTCCAACATGATACTAGCTGGCTGGTCACTCAGCATGAGGTCAGGGCAGATCTGGGAGGTGGGGATTGTAAAGCGAGGATCCTCTGAGTTCACCAACAGACCATCTAGAAACCGATAACACATTTAAAGTTGTTTGGTTTGAATGCATGCAAAAAAGATATTTAGAGGAGTATGATGGTGATACTTTTATCGCTGTGTTTAAGCAGATCCTGCAGCAGCATCTTGTTCCAGTCCTGCGTGTCGTCAAAGCTGTAAAATGCCCATTTCTTCAGCAGCGTCTCCCCATCCCCTTGTATATCGGTGTTGAGGAGGCCAGGAAACCACTCCTCCAGCACAGAGTCAATATGATCCACCACCTGACCTAACAACACATGACCTAGACAGACAGCAGACAGCTCAGCTCATCTCAGATGAATACTTCAGCAGTGCACATTAAAAAGCTATTTTATTCTGTGTTTTATTAAGATTTGTTCAAAAGGGGTAAATTCTTGTTAAAAAAAATGACCTCACAGATTACCACATGAACTTTTCAAGTTTGAAGAAATAGCTATGTCCAGTTCAGCAGTTTTAAATACTGACCTAACCTTTCACGTCTAAATATTGTAACTGAAAGACTGAATGTTTGTTAGACCTCTGTTAAAGCTCTGCTCTTTATCAGATCACACAATAAAATGCAAGGTGAATATCACTTTCTTGCATTAGTGTGTCTTATAATTGTGCCCTGAGGAAGACTATTGTACCAGCTCTTACTTCAAAGCCAAGCCTGTGAACAACAACAAATGAACCATCTCTGAATGGTGAATATATTGTTGAGGGGTAACTCTGACGTAGGAGAAATAAACCAAATACTGTATCAAACACAAATGAATGAAAAACAAAGATGAACAAAGTTGGAAAAAGAATTATAGCACAGGAGTCAGTTAAAGGTCTCTCCTTATTCTTCCTACTAACACACCTTTACGGGAGCAAGGCACGGTGATCCTAACAAAGCTGGCAGGGCTGTTCACTACTGAAAAGGCTTCCACTAGGTAGTATGCCTCAGTAGACCAGTTCAGGTATACCCCTGTCCTCCAGTAATTTCGATTTGGCCTCAAAGCTTTCTCTGGAAACAAACAGAAAAAAGTAATAGAGTTAAGACATTAAAACAAATTCAGATTTATGAAACAACACCACTCTGTTCTGGTTAGAAAACTTTGGATGAGAGAATATCAGCCTGACAGTCTTACCTCTACCCTGGAGCATGAAGGTGGAGACCTCCAGAAGCTGGCTGATCAGTCTGGACCAGAAGCCCATTGGGTAATAAGGCATCTCATAGACCCTCACAATAATCTCTGAATTCTCACAGTGAGGAATCTCAATCAGCGGCTTGTGATCAGACAAACTGTAGAGAAAGAAAAGAAAAGAAAGTGAGACAAAGTGACGCGATCTGTTCTAAATACAGAATATTTGTAAATGGTATTTTCTTTCATTTTAGTCATTGACATGAAAAGTTTTAGACCTGGCTGTTAAGAATTGTCTATAAACATAGTAGAATATTACTTTCATATATAATGCTTTATTTATTTCTGTTTAATTTATCTGGTACTCCTACACAAGGACAGCTCACCTACATTATAATACAATATGTAGAAATTCTAAATTCATAAGTCATGCAGTTATGGATTATAAAACACATTTAAAGAATCTGGATGTGTTTTGAATAGAAGATACCCGCAGTGCACCAGTAGCTGCTCCTCTCCCAAGGGCAAGGCGATTAGAAACTTCTCCAGCAGCCTGAAGTAGTGCATGAGGTGTCCTTTTGGAAAGCAGAGGCTCTCACTGAGAAATTTCTTCACACCTGAGCGCTGCATCACCCCCCTCTCATATAGGCTCTCCTGAGACAGCATCTACAAACAAATAACACAACACAAAGATCAAACCTCTACCTAGTTGGATGTACTTGATGTATTTTGTATATTTGAAGATGGATTCTTGTGTAACCTGTGAGATGGTGTTGCAGAGCCACTGGGGATTGATGAAATACAGGTCTCTGAGCTGTAGAGCAGGGTCATCAAAGTGCAGGAGCACACCTGGGATTTCACACACGCACACACACACACACACACAAACAGTAAAAGCAGTGTCTATGCATGCACGTAATATGAACTTAAAAATTTAATCACCAGGAGAAACACAGATGAACTAATAACCTAGAATTTTGCAATCTAATCCATATACATAATGTCACAGGCCCTAGTTCTGTATATAGGACTACAAGTTATAAAGCTATATTAAGGTGGTAACAGTTGCTTATGATGATCTTTTACATATTTTGTGAAAACTCACAAAGATAAACATGAATGTAAGTGGAAATGTGGGTCAGATTCAAATTCAGATTTCTGTGTCAAACACTGAGTGATGTGATCGTATTACTGATTCAGAAATTTATAACATCACATCATCATGAAATAATGACTTAATATAATATCAAATACAATAGTAAATGTAATCATTGGTAGCTTTTCACTTCCTTTTATTGACCTTGTTGTTCCTTGACCATGATGCAAACATTATTTTAATGCCATATCCTCTGGAAATACGCATACAAATATTATGGAATTATTTTCTCAGGACTGAAGGGAGACTAGAACTAACATTAATCTGTTCATACAAACATTGAGTATGTAAGAAGTTAAATTAGTCCAGCAAAAAAAATAAAACTAATCCTGTTCATGTAGATCCATACTGCAGCTGGATAAGACCATGCAGCAAAATACAATAAGACAGAACAACATGATACGTTAATTATAATTAGACAGGAAAAATCTGAAAGTCCTCTCACCGGTCTCACTGAGGAAGCGAACAGCATGAGCAAGTTCTCCCTCCTCCAGCAGCAGCTGGCTCTCCTCAATGAGCTGCAGGAGGCGTTGGTGTCTGAGTACGGGAAACTCAACAGGAACACGGCTCCGCTCCTGCACAAGCCTCCTCTCCAACTCTACATAACAATCTGGGACCAGCTGCCCCATCACCGGCTGCCCCTGGATCTGTACAGAGGATGCAAGTCTCTCACATGTCAAAGTGAAATATCAAAAAATATCTGTGTGTTCTTCTTCATCTAAATGAAAATCACCTTAAAGCTGCCAGCCTCTCTGGCGATGGCCTTGCGCAGCCTGCTGATAGAATCCGACTCCTCACAAGCACACAGCATGTGACGCTCTCTGATGGTTGGGAAAAGCGGCTGGGACAACACTTCCTCCTGAATCTTAAACACACACTCCTGTACCAGGTCATCATCACATACATCCAAATGAGTTCCCACCAGAATCACAGGGGCGACAGGGGCGAGTGCCTATGGAGGCCAAAGAGGGAGAAGAATGAAGCATATTAAGAGAGAGAGAGAGAGAGAGAGAGAGAGAGATCTAGGTCATGCTATTACATAACTTGATTTATTGCACAAATGTGAACTCACTTTGATATTGAAGAGCCAGGGTCTGATGGTGTCCAGCTCACTGGCTCCTTTACTCAGGTCATATAGCACTAAATACAGAGCTCTGGAACTCATGAATTGAGAATGGAAGCCACTGTACTCCTCTCCACCTGCATGACCACAAGACAGTTGAACCCTTTCTGGTTTTATAACGTTTATAAGACTTATTACACCTGAGAATCCAACCTGAGAAGTCCCACACGTTCAGGAGCATGTTTTTCCTATCACGGTCTCTGATGGTCCAGTCTCTGACGGTGATGCTCGTGGAGTGTAGGTCAAAGTAAAACTGTGAACGCTTGAGCTTCATTAGCTGCTGGATCAGAGTGGTCTTCCCACTGCCTGCATTCCCCACCACTATTAGCTTCATCCGGAAATAAGGAACAGCCTTCTTCAGACGATGCTGAAAGTGCCTAAACAAGAGGAAGGGGCAAGGAGACAAGGCCAGGGCACAAGAGCCTAGAGTTAAAGTTCCAATTGTGAAATGCAGAACAAAAACATGGAACATAAAATGTAAGTCATGTAAGTACACATAAACACTAATGTGGAAATACTGTCTTTAGGACAAGGAGACCAGCACCACACATGTCTGCTAAAGAAAAGATGCCCACTGTGACTGACCTGACAATGTCTTTGGTCTTGTTACCAATGTGTTTGAGGTCCAGTTGCAGCTGCAGTCTGTCCAAGGGCAAATCCCACAGTCGAACCAGCTTACCCATCTCATCAGGAAAAGAGCGCAGACCAGAGTTACCACTGACATCCAGAGAGGTCAACTCCTCCAGCAGCCCGATCTGAGGAGGAAGCTAACAACAAGGGCGCAAGGACAGTGAGAGACTAACTGATGTGAGGAACCTTAGAACACACAGCAGACATAATCACAAATCCAAAGGCTCTGGAATGAAGAATTCAAAATGTGTAAAAAATAATCATTAAAAAGAAAATAAACTTGTATCTTCAGCACCTCAGTCAGCCTGTTATCACTCAGATGCAGTTTCTCCAGACGGATCCATTTATACACAGGTTCTCTGAGGTCCAGCACAGAGATCTGGTTTTCGCTGAATATCAGCTCTCTTAAGTTAGCACTGGCCCAGGAGGCTGGACCGGGCAGAACCTTGATACTGTTGTTCCTCATGTCCACTGACCGCAAACTGAGCACAGGATCATACGAGCATGTCCAGACAATGTTAATAGTTGGAATTAAAATCGGTAGTGTATGTAACATATTTAAAAACACTTACTTTGGTAGACTGGTAATTGATTCTGGAACGCTTTCAAAATTGTTCTGGGATAATTTCAGCGTTGTTATCTTAGAAGGAAGGTGTAACAAACAACCTACAGAAATATGGATATTACATAACACCAGAAAGCAGACTTACAGAAAGTTCAAAATGTTTTATCATGAAATATACTCACTAAGATGGTTAACTGAGGCATTGAATGTTTCCAGCTTGGTGCAAGCAGACAATAAACCATCAGAGATCACTGTTAATTTATTCTTAGAAATATCAAACACCTTCATTTCAGCAAGACAGAGAGGAAGGGAGAGTTCTGAGATTTGATTCCTGAGGACAAGGAAAACATGAGAAGAGAAGAATGGAATGGCTGGAATAACAATCCAATCACTTTACATTCAGTTGAGCTAAAATAAACATGTTCTTCCACATGTTCCTCCATACCCTTCTAGTGAGAGTTCTTCTAGATTTTCCATGACTTGGCTGAGACTGTAAGGGAAAACAGTGATGTGGTTGAAAGAAAGGTTCAGCTGGCGGAGTGATGGACAGCACACGTGTGGATCCAGACAGAGCTCAGGACCCACACTGTTTCGTGACACATTCAGTGTGTTTAATGAGGGCAGGCTCAGCAGACCAGCAGGAAGTGACTGCAACTGGTTGCCTTGAAGATCAAGGCGTGTGAGGCTCCTCAAGCTCTAAAAGAATCAATTACAAAGTGTTGAAATTCTTGTCATAAAGACACAATTATAGAACCTGCTGAAATTCAAGAATCTAGACACTTCTCCTAATTAGAGACAATATAATGAAATCCTTATCAAAATAAGTACAACATTAACCAACTGCATGTTTCATTAAATTAAATTATAAAAATCTAAATTAAATGGATTAATATGCCCAATTAATAATAAACACAAATAACAAATAAACAAAATGGATGTTAGCCTATTATGCAGTTCTCTGTTATTATCATTAATGAGCAGCATGTTTTTGTGTTTGCTGAGTTAGTTAGTAAAGCTCATTAGTGTAGCAAGATCACAAAATTAATATATTAAATTAATGTTATAAGCAATGTTCACTCTTAAATATGTATTGTGAGAAAGTAAAGATTATTACTGAACTCTCTATACACTCCTAACAAAAATTCTCCCATTTAAGAAGAATTAATTGGAACATTTTTTCCCATATTGAACACCGCTTGTCAGTGGTACCTGACACAGAGCACTGGGAAACTCTGCTAAGCTGTTGCTGCTCAAATCCAGCCGTAGTAGATGCTCAAGCTGTTGTTGGACAGAACCCTCATCCATCAAGCATGAGAGAGAGTCCAGCTCATTGCCTGATAGATCTAGCAGTCTGATATGATCTCTGTCCACATTCGACAGTAATGCTCCAGGGGAAGAACTCTCAGAAAATAACAGAGCTGCAGATGGAAAAGAAAAGAACAGCCACTGAGATTACAGGATCAATATCCTTCACAAGCTATTTAATGACATTAGCTAGCACTGGGTCTACCTCTTTGGGTCTTGCCCTTCCTGCTTTCCAGTCTCTTTTTAAAGGAATGACTGAGATTAGGATCGCTGTTGCTTCCCTACAACAGTTTATTAAAAGAAAAACAACAATATTAAAATAAAGTATTGAATAGTTCACAGTTTTCAACTGACACAAGGCTTCAAACTCACCTCTGAAAGATCAGGCCTGGATCTGTCCTGCTGCCTCATGTTAGAGCGCCCCCTCAGGTCCTCTGGTGAATCACAGTAGGTCCTCCCTGATGAAGGGCTATCACTTCCTAGTCAGGGGCAGCAGTAAAGGCTAATTACATGCAGAGTCAACTATAAAGTCATTGCTAATGATACCAATAAACAAAACCAAAAAAACAATAAAAACCAGGACTTTTACCATCACTCTCCATGTCTTCAAGCGTAAAAAACACGCTGCCATCCAGAGATGTGTGAAAAGACTCATCACTCTCATCATCAGAGAAATATTCTGAAGTATTCACACCAACGTGTTCCTTCTGCAGGGACTGTATCTGTCTTGCTAGCCACTGCCCTTTACCTGAACACACAGGAACATGAGAGAAACCCCTAACTCATGCAGAAAATCAGCTGAAATGCCTGTATACACTTATTGATCTTTGATTGATTAATGCCGCATGCACACACACGGTGATTTCATCACCGCCAGATGCTACTATGAAGACGGTTGACTTTTCTACTCCTGGTTGCCATAGCAACAGTGTTTATCATCAGGTAGTGCAACTACAATTTAAAATCAGTTTTCTTGCTCTTTACATTTACATTTCTGGTAGACGCCCTCATCCGGACCGACTTACAATTTTATTTCATTTTTTATACAACTGGGCAGTGAAGGGCCTTGCTCAGGGGCCCAGCAGTGGCAGCTTGGTGGACCTGGGATTCAAACTCACAACCTTCTGATCAGTAGTTCAACACCGTGACCACTAAGATACCACACCCCTTTATGCAAAAGATCACACGTGTGTTCTACTGTCTTCACCCCACCTGCTAGTCACTGCACCAAGGCGCTTTATATTTACATAAAATTAAACTTTGTCACGTCCCTGGACACGCCCACATCTGGTCTCTAAAAGCTGTTGTTGTTCTTGTACCCGGAGGTCACCAGCTCTCATTCAAAATGAATTAAAATCTCAAAAACATCATAGGACCCACTCTCCCCACGATTTTGCTTAAAATTATAATTACTATATGTTTTTAATGAATTTAATAATGATTATCAAATGCAAATTTAGAAACAAATATTTTCCTCATTTTATATATCCACAATAATATCGTTCCCAATTTACATTATAAGCCTGTATTCCTTCATATGGACAGTATAGAGCTTAAAATCAGAATAAAACTTTACACAATTCACATTAAGTGTCTATATTTTACATAGTAAATTATAACATAATAACAAATTATAAAACATATGTATAAATATATTTACTAAATAAATAATCAAAAAATAAACATATCACTCCACACAATCCAGGTATAACCTCATCGTTTCTGCTTCACTCACTGTTCCTCTTCTGTGCGGTAGGGGGATCTCTGTGTTCAGAGAGCAGCGCACTGAGCCAAACTGCCTCAAGATGGCCGAGTCTGAAGCCTCCCAAGCAGAGGGCGCTGTTGGTGGGGTCGAGACCGAGACGAGCCAGGAGGAGGATGACCACAGGGCTGTCTCTCCTCCTCACACAGACACTCAGAGCTCCACGCAACTGCTGCTCATGCACACCGCTGCTGAGCAGCACCTCGACCAGAGCCAAAGGGCCACCACGCTCACATACCTGCACATACACACACACACACAGCCAGCCATGTACACAGTTATATACCTTTTCTTCTTACATTGCTCAGAACTAGTAACATACCAGATATACTCATAACATCCTTTTACTCCTGTTCTGAAAATGACTTGCTATTATAAATATTTTAACACAACAGACTATAATAATTTTATAATATTATAGTTATATGTACTTATCATATTCAACACAGACTCACAAACAGACTCGCTCCTGGTGGTAGGTGTGTACTTGTGTAGGTATGAATGTAAATTAAAGGTTGATGTCATGGGGTTAAGTGAGTACAAGAACACTAATTTCTGCATATTTATAAAAGGTCAGTTATTTTCAACATTTTATAATGATCTAAATACTCTTTCTGTAATAGAATTATGATTATTAAAAATTCAACTATTAAGTACAAGAAAACTACGTGCTTTCTTTTAAATCATTAAAGGCCGCACGTAAACAGGTATTTGTACACCGGTCAGTTTAAACAGATAAATCTCAGTGGACATGCAGTCACCACCCTGAAGGCACATGACACCCTGTAAGGTCACCTGATATATCAGAGACTCTGTCTTGGTTTTCTTGTTGACGTCAGCACCCAGCTGTATAAGACACTCAGCCATGACCACGTCACCCTCCTCACACGCCCTCTCCAGCATGCGGTAGTGGATCTCACTGTCCACCACCATCCTCGACAGACACAGGCAGCTGAGCTTCTGTAGATGACACCCACAGACACACAAACGTACACAAACACACACACACACATACACCAGTGAGAGAAAGAAAGAAGCAGCAGTGTATAATATATAAATTATCACTGCATGTTTTTCATATTTAAAAAGACGTTCCTGTGCTTTCAGTGTGATTTCTCTTCATTAAATGACCACAAGCACGAAATACCTGCGATGTCTTTTTTCTGTACTAATAAAAGAGAAGAAAGTGTGTTATTAGTAAATAACTCACTAATAATGGACGTCTAAGGATTGTTGTTAACACACAGGTATCCAAAAAATTTTTTACCCCGCTTTGGTCAACCTGCCAGTTCCTACACAGCAGCTCACTTTATCTTTAATCTCCCTTTCATACAACTGCAGCACACTGCATCACACTGCAGCATCACAGACTAGAGGTAAAGCACTATTATCTTCTTTCACAAACATGAGCATACAGAAGCCCGTAATTGCTTAGTGCTACTCTGACTGACCGGGACAACAGTGGGGTCATCTCTCTCACCAAAAGTTTGCTGATGATATGGTGAATGCTTTTATTTTATAGTTCATGCTCTCATGGATGAGAGCATGAACAGCATGAGAGCATTGTGGTTGTGTTGCACGAGGATACCTCGGGAAATGTAAATGTAAGTGGAATTAATTTTTGCTTCAATAGACAGTTAGCATACATAAAACTACATAACAGATTTACTGACTTTCTCTCTTTACCCTTTTGTCACATCGAGGATTTCTGTTCTTTTCTCAGTAAAGTGAGACTCTTGTAGCAGAACTGATGTAGCAGACATTTATTAGCCAGACAAACACTGACTCACTAGATCATATCTGTAATCAGGAGAGCTTTCCCTCAGCTGCTGGAAGATGTCTTTCTCAAAGCCCTCTTTCTCCAGCTCGGCCGCTGTGCCCGAGCAGGTGTCCAGCAGTTTCCATATCACCTGAAAAGCCTGCAGAACAACCAACAAAATCAAACTCAGACCTTTGATGAAGTCAAGAGTTAACATGTAAATTCTCATTTCAGTTCCAGTGTCTCACTTTCAGCCGCATCTCTGCACTGCCCCTGTGCTGCCTCAAAGAGGCGATGAGGACCGACACCAACACGGGCACCATCATGTGAGACAGCTTCTTTTTTGAGATGAGATGAAACAGGAGGCTCAGACCCCAGTAATGAATCTCTACACAAAAATAAGCTGATGGTTTACACGTCATATAACAGATTAATGAAAATAACAAACTGTGCAGTTTAATCGAAAGACATAATTGTTTATTGGTGTTAAAGGTCCTGATATTTATCAAGGCAAAGTGAGCTGACTCGGAAGTCACACCAGTGGAAATCACAGACACTCACTGCTTTTCTGAGGAAACATCTGGAGTGTATGCAGCACCGTGTCTATCGCCCCCTGCTGGCACATTACATCAACTGCTCCAGAACAATCAGCCAGCGTAGTTAGAACAGCAAGCCCAAACTCCTGAATATCTTCACTGCTGATAAACTGCACACACACACACACACACACACACACACACACACTATACATATAGTACACAGTTTTAGATGAGAAATTATTTAGAATCACACTCTCCAGTGTCACTCAGAGGCGAATGGATTCCATTTTGGTCCTGGATCCAAGGTTTCTTCCTAATATCACCCCCGGGAGTTTCCCCCCTGGCCGGCTCATTAGAGTTATATTTAACATTCATATCCTAAATTTATCTTTATCTGTAAAGCTGCTTTGTGAGAATGTTCATTGACAGAAAAGTGCTACAGAAATAAAACTTAAATGAAATGAATTGTGGAGGTCAGTGTGTGTAGATGTGGTGGACAGATCAGTTTTACTGATTCACACTGTGAAGTCATGGTCATGTTGCTTTGTAGATAAAAACTAGCCAGAGTATTGTATGTGTAGCAGACATGAGAGCAGGACCAATCCAAAAAGGAGATATATTCATGTAAAAAAAAACCCATTGCCACTCCATTTACTGAAACGCTGACCACTGCACTGAAACCAGCCGCTGGATATTAGAGATGTTTCAGCCAGTTGTCCACCATATGTACCGTCTATAGTGTAGAAGCTACAGTATCTATATTCTTTCCCACTGTAGGAAAGGAGATCCTAAATATTTGACTAATCCTTACCCTGTTTAATGCTTGAAGGTAGACAGTGTGAGCTTCTTCTACCACACACTGATTTTTCAGCACTCTTAGAGACACATCCATCATGTCCGGATCTGCTATGGATACACCATGCTCCCTCAAACTGAGGTCTGCTCACACACACACACACACACACACACACACACACACTTTGTTACACTCTACTCTGTTTCTGTTCTACACTTGCTGTTTGTTCACATGTTAAAATAAGATATTTAGTATTTTTTACCCAGTTTATTGTTTCCATTAAAGTTGAAGGTGAATATGTACAACGATCGCTTTAAAGTTGCAGTAGATTTTTTAGCATTATTTCTTACTTGGAAAATATTGCAGCTACATTTATTCATGTATTGTTGTCACACTACACAATAGTTTACAGACAACTGCTGCAATAGTTTTCCCACACAACCCTATTCTATTGTCCTGTGTAGACACACACTCCTGTATATTTACCAGTGTGGGTTTTTTGTCCAGTCTACCTGCTGTTTAGCATGTGCACTTTATTAGGTGTGTACCGTACCACTGTATTATTAAGTGTTGCACCATGGCCTCAGAGAAACTATTTTGTTCCAATCTCGAATCCAACAAGAGTCTAGCATTTGACTAGCTAGGCTCATAATACTGATAATGTAGATAAAAGCTAATAAGAGCTTGGTATAAAAACAGGACAATGAAGGCACTTTTGAACAAGTGTATAAATAAGGATGTACTAAATGTCAGGTGTTTACATGGCTGGAAATTCAATAATCTATATCATTTCACTGGAGGATAAAAGCACAAATCTAATTACCCAGAGAAACAGCTTACACTGTTATAACTTTAAAGCAGTTGAATGTCAAAACAATGCTTTCTGATACTAACTCCAGAAGATTTAGAACTGAAAGACTGAATCCAGAAGGTTTATCCACTGAGCGTTTGACTAATTATGAATAATCTTCACTAATGTACGTTTAATGCCGAATGGTTTAAAGCTTAAATCGTTCATTTATCCCTGTTACTCCAAGATAATCTCTTTATTTTACATGTATAAGGTTTCATGATGGAAAAATAACTAGTATACCAGAATATGTGTAATAGGCACAGTTTGTTAATGTACATGATGTAGTACGCTAGAAGCTCTGTTCTGACTCTATCAGGGCTCGTACCCGGGTTGAGGAGCACCAGGCTGGCTTTCAGACCTTCCAGTTGTACCTCAGGCTGGAAATTATGATCCTTCATGACGATCAAAATCTGACCTAGAGCCATGGTTCCTTCGTCCAGATTCACACTCCTGCTGGCAGATGGACACGGTGGTGAGGAATGAGAATAACATGACATTCGCTGACAGTAATGCAGATGTACAGTGCCCTCTGGAAGTGCTGTCATGTTTTATAAAAGGTGCAGACATGATGGTCAACTGATAAACAAAACAAAAGAGGAGCTCACAAAATGTTCACGATTATTAGAACTAATAAAACTCCTAAGATGTGTGGTCAGATCTGAACAAGATCAAAACAAAGAATATTCATATACTGTATGTTTTGCATGGAGAAGTGGACTTCACCTCCGTCAGACATTACAGAAAGAGACTCGGTTCTGTTATTCTCTCCAGAGCAGATATCACATCATGTTAATAGTGTGAGTGCCAATATTTTTTAACCAGCATACATACAGCATACATACAGCATACATGCAGCCTACATACAGCATACATGCAGCCTACATACAGCATTGATGCAGCATACATACAGCATACATACAGCATACAAACAGCATACATACAACATACATACAGCCTACAAACAGCCTACATACAACATACATACAGCATACATACAGCATACAAACAGCATACATACAGCATACATACAACATACATACAGCATACATACAACATACATACAGCATACATACAGCATACATACAACATACATACAGCCTACAAACAGCCTACATACAACATACATACAGCATACAAACAGCATACATACAACATACATACAACATACATACAGCCTACAAACAGCCTACATACAACATACATACAGCATACAAACAGCATACATACAACATACATACAGCATACATACAGCCTACATACAACATACATACAACATACATACAGCCTACAAACAGCCTACATACAACATACATACAGCATACAAACAGCATACATACAACATACATACAGCCTACAAACAGCCTACATACAACATACAAACAGCATACATACAACATACATACAACATACATACAGCCTACATACAGCCTACATACAACATACATACAACATACATACAGCCTACAAACAGCCTACATACAACATACATACAGCATACAAACAGCATACATACAACATACATACAACATACATACAGCGTACAAACAGCCTACATACAACATACATACAGCATACAAACAGCATACATACAACATACATACAACATACATACAGCCTACAAACAGCCTACATACAACATACATACAGCCTACATACAACATACATACAGCATACAAACAGCATACAAACAGCATACATACATACAGCCTACAAACAGCCTACATACAACATATACAGCATACATACAGCATACAAACAGCATACATACAACATACATACAGCATACAAACAGCCTACATACAAAATACATACAGCATACAAACAGCATACATACAACATACATACATCATACAAACAGCACACATACAACATACATACAGCCTACAAACAGCCTACATAAAGCATAGATACAGCATACATGCAGCCTACATACAGCATAGATACAGCATACATACAACATACATACAGCCTACATACAGCATACATACAGCCTACATAAAGCATACATACAGCATACATACAGCCTACATAAAGCATACATACAGCATACATGCAGCCTACATACAGCATAGATACAGCATACATACAACATACATACAGCCTACATACAGCATACATACAGCCTACATAAAGCATACATACAGCATACATGCAGCCTACATACAGCATAGATACAGCATACATACAACATACATACAGCCTACATAACACATTTCAGGACTTAAAACTTTAAAAAGAAAAAAGTTTAAATATAAATAAAGGATATAATGGCCCTGATTATTGGAGCAGAAAATATCACATATGGTTTGGGTTATTATTGTTGTATTCTTTTTTTATACATTTTCATGAAAGAACAGAAACTCTGCAGAGCATTGAACATAGAACTGGAGAAAGAATCTGCTCCTACCCTCCCTGGAATAGTGTGTATAAAAGCCTGCAGGCACTCTCACACACTTCACTGGAGCTGGCATGTCTCTTCATCAGTTCCACAATGTTGTAATGAATGCCACTGGCCAGGAGCCGAGACCTCATTTTACCTGTGAGTATACACACACACACACACACACACACTAAATTCATATCCCATATTATTGTTAACACACAACTAACAACTCACACACAACACACTGTTACAGTATAAAAAACTAACATTAATAGAATTTCATGAATAAATATGACAGAACGTTAGGGTTTAATGCATCAACACTTACTGTGTCGGCGTATGAGAGTGCCCAGTGTAGCTGCCGCTGCCCGAAACACCCCATAACATGAGGAGTGCACAAGCATCACAGTCATTACCTGTATATACACAGGAGGCCTAACAACAGAAAGAGAAAGAGAAACACTTAGAGACTCATTTATTCATTCATTTCCATTAATCACATTAAGCTCGTTAGTGCAGTGGATCTTGAACTTCCTGTTCTGAGAAAGCCGGGTGTAACTGCAGGATTATTTAATCTGTGCCAAGAAAATTAGATCTAGATTATTCAACTAAATAAAAATTCACGTCAGTAGTTAGCTCTCCTCAGTCCTGAGCTATAATGCTGTATTATGAATTATTGTCTGAACTTAAAGTCCAGGTTTCCACTGGGAAAAGTAAAGGGAGGTGCATGATCGAAGAGGATCTGTAAATGTTTTCATTTCAGCTGTCAAAATAATCAGATTTCATGTTTTAAATAAATCAAATTATATAAATGATCATTTTCAGACATGTCTGCTGTAATGGAGCTCCTCACATGATGACGCTTTATTTTCTTTCAGTCGATTTACAACATGAGGTTTAGAAGATCTAACCTGAAGTAAGCTCACTGAAATAAATACATTTTATAAAGACTTTTTTGACAGGATATAATTAGATACGCAGTACAATATTTGAGAAGTTTCTTGTCATTTCTTCACTAGCCTTTCTTTAGGTTCCTCATATATACTGCGTGCACTGCCGTAGAGCAGCAGACCATTTAATGCCCAGCAAGCAGCCTCCTGATGATACACAGAATAAAAGAGAGACAAAGATACTAATATGAATACATTAAACAGCAAAATAAGAGCTTGAACAACAGAGATAACCATACACCACATTGCTGACCTGGACTTCAGCATCGTCACTATGTCTCTCTAAAGCTGTGCAGCAAGCATCTCTCCAAACCAGGCTTTCTTCATCATTACTGTCCGTAGCATCTTCTTTACCTCCTTCATCCTCCTCCTCACTGCATGTCTGCTTGAGGTCTTCATTCTCCAGGATTGTTTTTGCTGTCAGAGCAGAGGTCAGGAAGTCTTTTTCAGCTTTTATTAAGAGCTGAATAACAGTGTATTGCTGACCATATCACAACAGAGCACCAGACATGTGTAGGTATTTTTTATAACACTGACAGCAGTAACATAAACCAGAGTATTTCTAACACATTATTGTTCTTATATTAATAAGGTGTTTTTGTTAAATAAAGAAAACTATTTCTGTATGGAGACGCATTCAGAATGCTGATGGTGGTAGTGTTCAGTAGGTTTCCCATCAAGTCTTCAGGACAGAAATGATTTCTTTGGTTTCTCTCTTCACATTAATGTCACAAGAGAGAAAAAGAGTGCCTGGTGAGGAAATGACTGTATACAGCAGTGTGTAAGTGAGAACAGGAACACACTAGAAGCATACTAAAAATAATTCAACATTATAAATGAAAAAATAAGATATACAGTGTAAGAGTGTGATATAAGAGTGTAAGTGTGTAAGAGTGTGATATAAGAGTGTAAGTGTGTAAGAGTGTGATATAAGAGTGTAAGTGTGTAAGAGTGTGATATAAGAGTGTAAGTGTGTAAGAGTGTGATATAAGAGTGTAAGTGTGTAAGAGTGTGATATAAGAGTGTAAGTGTGTAAGAGTGTGATATAAGAGTGTAAGTGTGTAAGAGTGTGATATAAGAGTGTAAGTGTGTAAGAGTGTGATATAAGAGTGTAAGTGTGTAAGAGTGTGATATATGAGTGTAAGTGTGTAAGAGTGTGATATAAGAGTGTAAGTGTGTAAGAGTGTGATATAAGAGTGTAAGTGTGTAAGAGTGTGATATAAGAGTGTAAGTGTGTAAGAGTGTGATATAAGAGTGTAAGTGTGTAAGAGTGTGATATAAGAGTGTAAGTGTGTAAGAGTGTGATATAAGAGTGTAAGTGTGTAAGAGTGTGATATATGAGTGTGTGTAAGAGTGTGATATATGAGTGTAAGTGTGTAAGAGTGTGATATAAGAGTGTAAGTGTGTAAGAGTGTGATATAAGAGTGTAAGTGTGTAAGAGTGTGATATAAGAGTGTAAGTGTGTAAGAGTGTGATATAAGAGTGTAAGTGTGTAAGAGTGTGATATATGAGTGTAAGTGTGTAAGAGTGTGATATAAGAGTGTAAGTGTGTAAGAGTGTGATATAAGAGTGTAAGTGTGTAAGAGTGTGATATAAGAGTGTAAGTGTGTAAGAGTGTGATATAAGAGTGTAAGTGTGTAAGAGTGTGATATAAGAGTGTAAGTGTGTAAGAGTGTGATATAAGAGTGTCTGCAGTAGATATAAGCAGCACATTAATATTGTCAAGAATGTGAAAAAAAGAAAACTGCATAGAATAGAAGTGCACATGGATATAATGGACAGTGGAATAATTCAAGTCGATGAATTGTCCAGTTAATTTTAAGGCTCAGTGCTAAATAATGTTCAGACAGTGATGAGCTGCTGTGGTACAAACAGCCTCCTGTACCACTCCTCCATCACCTACTGGTTAAACAGCAGACCTCTTACAGAAGAAACCCTCACCAGCTCCACAGTTTAACCAACAGAACATGGAAGGGATTATTTTTATATAACAGCATGGTCATGATCATTTCTTATTCCTTGCTTAATAGTTTATAAATAGTTTATAAATAAGTTATATACCCTATACCAGGCAACTTAAAACTATTAATTATTACACAGTGAAATGTTAAATACTACCAATAATACTATTTCTTAATGAAATCATTGTAGTAATAAATAGTTATTAGACTCTTCTGAGCAGTGGAAGACTCACTGAGGGCAGCCAGACAGGACAGTGCAGCAGCCTGGATCTTTCCGTTGTCAGGATAGGAGAGACATGCTCTCAGTGCCGCTCTGTGCACACCATTCAGCACCAGGATATTGAAATAACTTTCTGAAATGAGAAAATGACAAAGTAAATGATTCACAAGAGACATGAATTCAACCTGGATAAAAATCATAGACTCACAGCAGAAGCAATGTTGAGCCAGATGACCATTGCACTGGCACTGGACTAGTCTAAATGAGCAGTATAATGGTGCTTCTTGTCATGTTTTTGTTGCTTGAATTTTGCTCACCTGAAGTAAATTTCCGCAGCAGGCAGCACCCCGCCTCCTGTACGGCCTCTGATTCTGAGAATGCCTCCACTGCCCGACACACTACACTGTAGCATCTCTCAGTCTTGGACATCAGAATCTCCACATTGCTGGCTAGAGTCCAGATAAACACACAAACATGCAGTGAGATCCTCATCCTGGTTTTCTAATCATCATGCAGTGCTGTTACACATGAAATGTTGGATATAATTTGATAAAGATGTTTAAATTGGTTCCAATTATTCTGAATAGATGTTAAAGATGTTGGTAATAGATTTTATTACTTTAGACAAGCCTAAATCCACCTAATGCGATTACCACACTATAGCAATGTCTTCTGCGTAAATTCCTCCATTTATTTATGCACATAGCTTCAGAGGAAATGGAATATTGAAAATAAACAGAAAATAGTCAACTGAAATCAACCAGAAAAGACAGATACACTTTTTCTTACCAGGTTCAGCCAATGGTATGAGGACTTGTAGTGCAGATAGCACCACATTCTCGCTGTCCTTAAACCTTTGGAGCACATTCAGAACCACAGCATGATCCTTCTTCTCCATAAACTCCACCTGATGTTCCTCTGGAACTGGGTAGGAAACAATAATTAACAATGCAGTACAGCTATACAACAAAATCAGCAATAATCACGAGTCCGTCTGTTCCACTCAGTAGTGGTGAATAATTAAACAGCACTGTGTGTGTATGAAACCTCGCTGCAGCAGCATGCTGAGAGCAGAGCAGCCCTGGAACTGAAGCTCCTCACTATGAGGAAAAGCCTTCATGGCCTCCACCACCAGCTCAAACACATCCATGTCCTCCTCTAGAACCAGCAACATCAGCTCATCTGCCACACACACACACACACACACACCCACACAAAGTTGTTGGTTCTTCAGTATGCAATGTTTGTTCATAGGGATTATGTACATTTACCTGAATAACAAATGCCATGTAGTGTATAACAAATATAATTTAGATGTTTAAAGGCTGACAGAAACATAAACTGAAAATGAAATTCAAAAGAGATCACAAAAAGTGTACTCATATACAACAATCTCATAAGGACATACCTTTCACACCATTTTACGTGTAGTTACTGAATAATAAACTTTATGACCAATAAAAAGCGAGCTATAATGTCAGTGGAGTATGCCATGTAACAAAAATACAATTATATAATTTATTAGCAGAATAATGCTTCACTGACTTTCTGAAAACTTTTGGCTTCTCATAGTAAACCCAATGACATAATCTGCTGCAATAAAGAAAAAGACTCTAAAATTGAGTGCAACATATTAATCTCTGGTCACATGGACATTAGAATGGACATTAATGTTGCTGTAGCCGGTGACCTTGCGGTACCTGGCAGCAGCTGGATCTTAAATCAGGGAAAGAGGAAGTGTAAAGTACTCTTGTATGTCGCTCTGGGTAAGAGAGTCTGCTAAATGCCAGAAATGTAAATGTAAGTAGTTGCAGTATCTGCTGCTGGATAGAAATCATTACTACATCACTCTCCCTGATCAATAATGCTTGTTTAGGAGCTATTTCAAATCTATTAAACTGTCAGACACATAGCAGAAACACAGTTTAAAGGTGATCATGAACACACAGGATAAGACTCTAGTCAGCTGGGTGTGACGTGATTCTTCACGAGCCTTTTCCTGAACACTTCGTTATGGTTGAATGATGTGAATATGTAATAATCCAGGCATGAGAGAGTCAGCATACCTGACCTCAGCAACAAGGCTAGAGCTCGCAGCCCTACCATGACCACTCTCAGGTCTTTTTGATGCAAAGTCAGCATGTTCAGAATCTGCCTGAAAGAAATAAACACACAAAATCACGCACAGATAAATAAGACTTCAAGTACACAGTAAATAAAATTAAATCAGTCTTATTAACTTTCATCTTTAGTGTACTCATACATCAGCAGGTGAGATAAGGCTACTTTCACTTTATATATCCTCCATTTTGATGCTAATGCTGCACTCTGTATTTGAACAGAAATCCCCGGACACTTACTGGTGCACCCCGAGAACCTCCCAGTCCTTTCCAGCTTGACCAGGTGGAACCAGCTTGTCCAAGGTGTCAGGACAGATCTCCATCAACCGGCACAGCAGGGACCATCCCACCTGACAGAGGTTCCACCACAGTCACTAAATACGGTTGGAAACTAATCTAGCACTCAGTGTAAAGATATTAGTGGCATTTACCTGCTGAAGTTTGCTGTTGCAGCATGATGAGAGGAGCAGCACCAGTGGCTTATGGACATCTTTGTCTTTAAACAACTCTTCTGCTGAAACGACAGAGGGGTTTTTAGCTCCTAAAATATCTCTCAATCCCACAGAAGCTCAGTCAAATATAGATCAGTGTCAGTGTGATGGCTGCACATGGCACATTCATCACAGCAGGTTTGTTTGCATTGGTGTGAGCTTACCACACTCATCTGCGTGCGCCAGAAACAGGAGATCCTGGATGATCTGGAGCATGGAGCCCAGCTGCTGTCCCTCCTCTAAATTGTTCTTCAGCCGCACAAGCAGCTTTTTCAGGTTTTTTTCCAGATCCTCCTTGTTCACCATGATGTTCTTGCTGACGTTAAGCACGTGCGTTACTACATTTTTCCTCTGATCCCGTAAACAGCGTGCTGAGATGATTCAGGCAGTCAGGTTTATGTGGACGGACACAGACTCGAAACGCAGATCCTAAAGCCGCCAAAGTCTTATAAACTGACCAAAAGACTCATAGCTCAATATTCCTCAAAGCTTCTGGTATTATTTTGGGAGTCTCTCGGAGCCCACAGGTAGGCGGGGCTTGTTGCGGCAGAGGGAGTCATATGACCTGCGGAAACTTTTAAACAGGAAGTCTAGAACAGTGAACCGGGGCAATAACGAGCAAACCGGGGCAATAACGAGCAAACTGGGGCAATACCGAGCAAACTAAAAGGACGGACACGGGTTCTGTTACAGGTGAGCTTGTCTGTAAAACTGTCGTGTTGACATAATCAACACTGTAATGCGGAAATAAGACACTTTTATATAAATAGCGCGTGTTTATGTGTCGATTGTTTGTGTCAGCAGTTACTGGTCACTACACAGTCACTGGTCACTACACAGTTACTGGTCACTACACAGTTACTGGTCACTACACAAAACAGCAGAAAAGTGTGCAGTAGGCATTGACTGATAAACACCATCTTAATATTTAGAAATTATGCATCTTGTTTCTATTCAGAATTGTCAGTGTCTGATCCAGGAATTAATATTATTGTTGTAGATATTTTTGTTTGTTTGTTTGTTTCTGTCATTTCACATTTTAAAGCAAATTCTGTTTTTGGTGTGTGTGTGTTTTTGGACGCGTCACACAGTATGTGGGCGGGGCTGTGTTTGTTAGACCGTCAGAGATACGCCCACTATGTGGCGTCAGTGACACATGACTCCGCCCTCCTCTTCCCATGGCGCCCTCATGGTTATTGTAGGTCAGATGTTTTGGACTCTGACTTTATCTTCACGCTGAGGGATTAGGGAAAAACGCTGGATGTGCTCTACTACTCATACAGGGATAATTATCACAAAAACCCAACTAGTGCTGGATATTCTCATTAAAAGGCGTGAAATATCGCGAATAGTCTGCAGCATAGTTGCGAGTTTGAGTGCAAACATCATTTTGTTTTATTTATATTTTTATTTTTATTTATAGTTGGTCAGTTCTCAGATGTTCTTCCTGCTGTTATATGAGCGCCGCTTTTAAGGTACGTGTTCGTGTCTAAAACAAACCGGGCCATGTTATGCAAATCAGTGATTAATCTAATGATGCTGTGTGGTTTAGGATGGTTATGAGCTGCAGATCATGGAGCAGGTGACGGACAGCAGGAGGACAGTGGAGGATGAGCGCCGTCTGATCCGTGCGTGCGCTGCTGCTGCTCAGCCTGTGGGCAGTCAGGATGGAGGATCCTCGAGGTTTGTCTACGTCCTCGCCGCCTTCTCCGCTCTGGGCGGCTTCCTCTTCGGCTATGACACCGGGGTGGTGTCCGGGGCCATGCTCCTGCTGAAGAAAGAGATGAACCTGAGCGCCTTGTGGCAGGAGCTGCTGGTCTCCAGCACTGTCGGTGCGGCGGCGCTCTCGGCCCTGGCGGGGGGATACCTGAACGGACAGTACGGCCGCCGGAAGTGCATCATGCTTGCCAGCTTCATTTTTACTGTAGGGGGCATCATTCTGAGCCTGGCACCTGATAAAACGGTCCTTCTTGTCGGCAGGCTTACTGTAGGACTCGGAATAGGTAAGGCACAGGTATAACTTTTGAAAAATTAAAAAAAAAAAGCATTATGAAGTAAAATGACACAGAACTACTGAAGGTGTGTTGGTTTACCCCCACAGGAGTAGCATCTATGACCGTCCCAGTCTATATCGCTGAAGTGTCTCCTCCGCAGCTCCGGGGTCAGCTGGTGACCATAAACACCCTGTTTATCACAGGAGGTCAGTTCATAGCCAGCGTGGTGGACGGAGCCTTCAGTTACATGGAGCACGATGGTTGGAGGTATGAAATGCCCAAGAAAAACTTTGGCAAACTGGACAATAGATGGTATTCCTGGACTAGGGTTTGGTGACCACTGCTTTAGAGCTAATGTAGGTGAAAGTTGAGAGGAAGAAGGTAAAGCAGGAATAGATTGTCTAGGTTAGGCGATAAAATAATTATGAAATTAACGAGCGGAGGGAAAAAGAACAACATGAGAAAGATTAGGGTGAGAATTAAGCATTCTCTATATAGGTTAATATTTACTTGTTAAAACATTTGCACTGAGCTTACTTGAGGTCATATAGACTAATGGGAATGTTTAAACATATAGTTTAAACTGATCAGCTTATTCAAAAGCACAATGCAGGACATCCCTCTGTTATATTAGATGTGTTTGGATTCATTGAGGCTATTAAGAAATGATAATAGTGCTTTGCCACTTATACACATTAATAAGAAACATCTAATTAGGGTTATTGCAGGCAGAAGCAGTGGACTTGCCCCGTGAATTCAGTCCAGTTTGTGAAATCGCTGTAAACATGTTTCATTTATTACATGACGTCTGCTTTGAGAACAAGGGGCAAGCCTTTCTATCATGTTTTTATCATCATTAATGGGTCACAAATGAAGTATTTGTAGAGACTGTAACCCAAATATTAAATATAGCAACATTGTGTGTGTCTGCGCGTGTGTCTGCGCGTGTGTGCGCGCGTGTGTGTGTGCGTGTGTGCGTGCATGCGTGTGCGCTCCCAATAGGTATATGTTGGGTCTTTCAGTAGTCCCTGCTGTGCTGCAGTTTTTGGGATTCTTCTTCTTCTTGCCTGAGAGTCCTCGCTGGCTCCTGCAGAAAGGCGATTCTCAGAAGGCCCTGGAGGTGCTCACACAGATACGAGCCACAGAGAACGTGAGCAACGAGTACGACAGTATCAAGTGCATTATTGAAGAGGAGGAAAAGGAAGCAGAAGGTAAGCAGCAGCTCAGGATTTAGATTTTAACCAGAACATGCAGAGAGACAGTGTCGGAGTGGTGAACCAAGCAATAGTTTTAGCACCTCTGAATCATTCCCAGAAAGTTATAAAATATTGTATTTTTTCCTGGTTTGTCAGGAGGACCAGTTCTGTGCCGTATCCTGGCTTGTGCTCCTGTCCGGAGAGCTCTGATTGTGGGCTGTGGCCTTCAGATGTTCCAGCAGCTCTCTGGAATTAACACTGTAATGTAAGAAATTCACCGACTGTTATACTGTAGATTAATGTGTCCAGTCTTCAGAAGAAAACAATATCGGCTACAACTACAAATGTGAGAGTTGACCTGATCTATCTGGTCCTTTAAGAATAGTGTTGGGTTGTATCTATCAGCACAGAAGTAGTGTAGAATACAAACACATTAGATTCTTAAATAAAACAGTTTTTTATGCCTTAAATGCAGTTTTCTGTCACTTTATTTGTTGTAGCTGAAGAGAAAAGCATACAACTGTTTAAATGAGACATACAAGTACAATATACAGAGGAAAATGTTCACAATATCACCTGTTAGAAAACTTCCTCACATCTTCAGATCTTTATATCTGTCATTAAAATGTAATATAAGTGGGAACTATACAAGTCTGAAGGTGAGAAAAAAAGTCATCTGAATTATCTGGAGTGAAACATTCCTAAAGCCAGAAAAGAGGTTTTATAGCAGCGGTCACAAGGCAGCAGAGATCGAAGTTCACTGGTCACAGCACATTATGCTGAATTGTTCAGTGAACCCGTCCACCTGTCTGTGGTTCCACGTGAAAACCCATATATACATATGCCATAGTGTCCTAAGTAAATGCTATGGACAGCTCTATATTTGTTCATCAAAACTTCAGAATTTCTCCTTTAGGCTTTTATTTCAAAACTAAAAGAAAAGGAAGCAAAAATTGATGATTTCTCAGTTTACTGATCAGCTGATCCGACTATCTCATCAGATCTGATCAGAACTTCTCATTTGAACATTTTTATTTTTTGCAATATTAATGGAAATTGAATGATTACCAGAAGGTAAAAATGCTTGTTTCAGATCATCTGGGAAGCTTAAATAACCTCAGTAATGTCTCAGACTTCACATTTATGTTGATTATAATATATTATGTAGTATTTCATGTATTAGGCCAGTGTATTTCAGCTGTATTAGGCTACATGCTCCAGTGCTTTAATTACAGAGTGTTTTTTTTTGGTAACCTCATACCTGTTTGCTCATATTCATAGTGTTTGGCATTTTCCATTCCTGTATTTCCTACATGCATCTCTCATTGTGAATCACAGAATATCATTTGAAGGAGCAGCTTTGAGAATGTTTTGGTTGGAGTTTGCTCTAGTTATAACATAGTTATTATGTGAAATTAAAACAGTTTGCACAATCTAATCATGACAAATTGGAGAATCTCTTCCTATTTTCCTAGGTACTACAGTGCCACAATTTTGCAAATGTCAGGAGTGCGGGATGATAAGCAAGCCATCTGGCTTTCTGCTGCTACGGCATTCACCAATTTCCTGTTCACACTGGTGGGCGTTTGGCTGGTGGAGCGGGTGGGCCGCAGAAAACTGACTCTGGGCAGCATTTTAGGTGAATTCACTATCTCACTGAAAAATACACATTCATGCAGAAGTGATTCTTCAATCTGTAGTAATTTAAGGCTGCAAAAATTATTATGCGTTATATTTAATATTTGATTATTCCTGTGCATTAATCCACAAATAATAAGTTTCTCAATTAAATAGCTGCAAATTTGGCTTTTTATTTATGACCTTTTCAATAATTGAATGTAAGATAAAACCACAAGGAACAAACCTCATAGCATCTTGTTACTTTACTGACCCCTTCTTGTAGAGGTAATCTAATCTCTATTTCCTGTTCCTAATGCCACAGATTAGGAGTTCAGATAGAGATAACATCTTCATCTAAACTGTACTAAATTACAGAGATATTTATCATCAATAATCTTAACAATTAAAATTAATTATTAATTATTATGTGGTCAAAACTGTGTGGCATCTGACCATCACACCCACATGTGGCTCTTCCATTAACTGTTGCCACAGTTGTATAGGATGCTGTTCCATTTCCCTTCACAGTAACTTAAAAGTAAAAACATGTTCTAGCATGACAATGTGTAAAAAGTGAGATTAATGAGGATGTGATTTGCCAAGGTTGGAGTGTAAGAACTTGAGTGGCCTGCACAGAGCCCTGACCTCTACCCCACTTCAACACCTTTAGGATGTACTGGAACACTGACCACACCCCAGGCGTCCTTAGGTCCATCATCATTTCCTGACCTCACTAATGCTCTTGTGGCTGAATGAGCAAAAATCCCCTCAGCCACGATCCAAAATCTGGTAGAAAACCTTCCCAGAAGACTGGAGGTTTTTATAACTGCAAATGGAGACTAATAATAGGAACTGATATAAATCTGAAAAATCTAAATCCTCATACCGCTGTGATGGGTGTCTCCATTTTGTTCCATTTTTGTTCCAAAACAACATGGGTGCTCCATGTTGTTTTGTTTTTTCCCCAAAAATCTCTCATTGCTACCGTTACTGGTCAGATCAGCTATCATCATCTTCTGGGAATGAGAGAGAGACAGAAAGACCGCTCAATTTTTAAAACATGATCAGCCTTTTTCAGTTTTTCCTTTTTGACTCCTGTCTTTGGCTTCTTTTTATTTAAGCAAGAGTTGTATAGGTTACATGCGATATCCTTCAGTCTGTTTCTGTGTTCTTTAACTTTGCCTCATATGTATTGTCTAAAAACAGTTCTGTGAACAGTGCAGCGCCACACAGTGGCTTTGCTATGGTATTACATTTCACTCAAAACTAAAGGCCTGTGTGCTTTTACATTTGTCATTGTTTAAGTAAATAAGTAGAGAAATTAAAAACTCTATGTCCATAATATTTCAGTGTTCTTATTCTTCTGAATATTCTTCAGAATAATCATTGCAGCGTTTTGTGTATTGTCTTTCTCAGGTACTGGTGTCAGTCTGTCTGTCTTGGCTGTGGGGTTCCTTCTTTCTGCTCAGGCCTCTCCTCCAGTGAACCTTCACCCCACTGACCCTATGTCTCTTAACTCCACCTGCACACACTACAGGTCAGTCAGCAGTCCATATTTTATGCGTATCATCCATGTCTGTTGTTTTCTCTTATTTACTTGAGTATAATAATATGGACAGATCTCTTTCACACACCTTTCCAGATTTTGTGAGCAGTGCATGCTGGATCCAAACTGTGGCTTTTGTTACTACGAGAATGGCTCAAACATATCAGACTCTTCCTGTGAGCGAGTTGATCCAGCCAACACTGAGCTAGCAGCAAGTGGCAGGTTTGTTTTTGTGTCTCTAAAAACTCTCATATTAACAGTCTTTATTTTCCCTGCTAATTTAATTTGTCTGGTTTGATATGTTTCTGCTTCATCCAGGTGCTCTAACGGTACAAAAGAAAGTCTGAGTCCATTCTGGGCCTATAACTACTGCCCAACCTCCTATTCCTGGGTAGTGTTGCTGGGTCTCATTCTTTACCTGGCCTTCTTTGCTCCAGGTAAGAACAGCACTAATCCACTTGTCATGACTCACTATTAATATTTACTAGTATATTTACCAGTGTCAGTAATTCACTAGACTTAATTTGTGGAACTACAAATACAATATATGGCCAAAAGTATGTGGACATCTGACCATCACACCCATATGTGGACTTTTGGAGCCACAACATTGGAAGCAGGCATTTGTTTAGAATGTCTTTATATACTGCAGCATTAAGATTTTCCTTCACTGGACTGGAACTAAGGGTTCAAGATTTGTTTAAGCATGACAGTGCTCCCTTGCACAATGCAAGCTGCATAAAGACATCGACAAGTTTGGAGTGAAGAAATTTAGTGTCCTGCACAGAGCCCTGACCTCAACCCCACTGAACACCTTTGAGATGAACTGGAATGCTGACTGCACCCCAGGCTTCCTCTCCTGACATGCCTAACCTCACTAATGCTCTTGTGGCTGAATGGACAAATTCCCATGACCACACTTCAAAATCAGGTGGTAAACCTTCCCAGAAGAGTGGAGGTTATTGTAACGGCAAATGGAGACTAAATCTGGAACAGGGTGTTCAACAAGCACATATGGGTTTAATGGTCACCCACAATGCCAATGTAGTTATTAAATAAATGTATTCATTACTATATAAATAATACTATTCCTAATACTAAATAGTAATATATATGAATGCTCTTCTCTTCACACATTGTATGTGTGTGTGTGTGTGTGTGTGTAAGGGATGGGACCCATGCCATGGACCGTGAATTCGGAGATTTATCCACTGTGGGCTCGGAGCACAGGCAATGCCTGCTCTGCCGGCGTCAACTGGATCTGCAATGTCCTTGTGTCTCTGACATTCCTCCATGTGGCTGAGTACCTCACATACTACGGTAGGAATCTTCACTAATGGCCAAAAGCTGTTGACTTGAATTAATATTTCTATGCAGATTTTAAAATATTACAACAACAAATCTATGATTGTGGAAATAATTGTTTGCTGTCCATTTAAATTTCTATTATTTGTATTGAATCTCATAAACCCCCTTTATCAAGTAATTGTAGACATATGTTCTTGTGGAAAGCTACTCGTGTTTATTTCAGTTAGTAAAGTTATTGCCTATTAGTTTCTGATTGCTTATATTGTGCTCTAATGTATTTAGAACCACATTACAATATTTAGAATAAGAATTTTAGATTTTTTCTTAATATAGATTTGTCCCCATTTTTAGGTGCATTTTTCCTGTACACTGCCCTGGCTGTGATTGGCTTCTTTTTCATGCTTGGATGTCTACCAGAGACCAAAGGTCTCATGTTGGAGGACATAGAGACTCTGTTTAGTAGGCGGCTCTGCACCTGTGGCACACCGGGTGGCGAAAATCCACATTACATCAGGGTAAAAGGGGGCAACCTTCTCTCAGATGAGGACATCTCTGATGGGGAGTAGATTTATGGGCACTGTTTCCTGTCGCTTCTGGTTCTGCTGGTGTTAGATTCCAGGTGTTGATCTCGGTGGAGTTTGGGTCTCCATGTCATTGCAGAGAATCATCATGGTTGCTGGCTAAGAACTTTCTGTGCGCCCAAATGAGACCAATGTTTTTTTTTTTGTTTTTTTTTGCGTCCATTAAATTGTAGGTCCATTCTCTTTTTCCTTTCTGTGAACTGTTGGGAGTCTTGAACAGTAATTTCTCACGGTACTGATTTCTCTTACGGTACTGATCAATATATAACTACATTTCCAGAGTAGCTATGAAGCGTGAGCTTCTGGTTTTCATGGAGATGTGGTGAATTGTGAGGATGTGGGGTTTGGGTTAAAGTACATTATGTTTAAGCTAAGTAAAATACCATAATAGTGTATTTTTATTAAATTACTAAACTCTGCAGTTTTTAATGTTGTAGCCTCGTTTGGATTTGGGAAAGTTGCATTATGGGACACTGGAACTAGAGGAAGGAATTGCTTACATTTCAGTAAGTATTATAAATGATTATTAGGATTTTTATATTTGGCTTTGCTCACAATTTAATGTATTTTTGTGAAAAGAAAAACTAGAACACTGGATAAAAATGTATTTGAAATCTATGTTTTAAATGAAGTTTTTTCTGTATTTCTATCTTCTGCTGCAGCTGCAGTAATGGTGCACTTGTACCTGGATTTGCCTTTGAAGAACAATGAACAGCACATTTAAGATCATGATCAATGTACTGACACTATTTTCGCATTTATTCATACTAACATAGAGGTCAAATGATTCTTGGTGTAATCTAGTTGGAGCTAGAAGTTCTGACTCTACAGTTACCATGAACAAACCTTTGGGTTTTGGGATGAAATCATGCTCTACATGTGTTTACACTTATGTTTGACAATCATATGTTCATTATATTGGGTTAAAGAGAAAATTACAGCTTGGTTCTTTAAGGAATGCTATATATTGTGTTATTGTATTGATTATTATATGCTTTACGTCAGATTAACGGTTTCCAAAAATAACAAAGAACAACCTGAGGCTCCTTTCTCCTTTTTTAACTGAGAACCCGTTAAATTCTCCAGACTTTGTAAATTAATTGTGCACATGACTTATACAGCATGTACTGTGTATATAAGATAGTATATAAAATATAAACATTATAGTTCAATATAATACAGTATTAGTATTAAACTATATAATATATAATATAATATAATATAATATATAGTTTAATCTAATATATTATAATGTTCTAGTATATGAAATGATCTGACCAAGGATCTCAGCAGTATCTTTACTGACCGCTAGAATTCATGAACCCCCCTTTTGGAAACCCAGGTGTATAGCTTAGCAACAAAACTCCAGTCTGATGTTTAAACTCTCTCTTATAGTGTTACATGAATGTTATTACTTTTTTTACTGAATAAAATTTGTCAGAATGAACTCTTCAGTGGAACATCTCCTTCATCTTTTTATCTGCTGATAAAAGAATGTGTCTAAACCTCTAACTTGCTGAAATCTCCTGAGCTTTGGGGCCGGAGACCTTGACCTGTGACCTTTACTACACCGACGCCAGACGGACGATACAGAGTCTCCGTTACAGTAATAAATGGTTTACAGTTTGGCGAGACCGAGATCTCCTCCATATGGAGTGTAATTTATACCCAGCATCTGACTTTCACTAGTCAACTGTCCACAGTCACACACTCCATACACTGGTCCAGTACAGTGTAGCTCTGACTGTAAATGGAACCCGAGAGTCGGTAACTAGACACCTTCATTTGGAAAGAGGTCAAAAACCCCTTGGTGCTCAGCTCTGTTCCTTTCACTGTCCCACATATTATTGTAAAGCACTTTAGACTCTGGGTAATTTTAATACATAGTGGACAAAGCTTTACGTTAATGTAGCCTTGAAGGAAAACTGCTCCTTAAGGTTCAATTATGTCTTGACAGTTACTTGTTCTTCTACCAGGGGATGTTCTCATGATGGTAGCACTCCAGCCAACAGCTTTTGTACCAAAATATCTTTTCTGAGGGTGTGGGGAGAAAACTTTGCTTGTGTGAATGGATGTGGCTAAACCACATGTGGTCAATCCCACACCACCTGTTCACACTAAATATTTTTCAGCTGTCACCAATTTCCCCCAACAGTGCCCTTTTCAGTGGTAAGTGAGCTCTTTATAATGGATTTGTTTTAAATAAGCACAGCAATCAATGTTTTTACACATACAAAGGTGGAGTGACCGCTGCATTTAGATGTTTGGGAAAGTAAGCAGAGATGGACATTGTGATGGAAGTGATGGTGTGGTCACACTGTTATGATTGTGTATTAATGGGATGTGTAAGGAAGTAGTGGAGTCTGTTCTTCAGTGTGTACAGTGTATAAAGACAGGTGACGAAGGAAAACGTTAGGTTTGTGTACTTGACCCTGTAGAGGGAAAGGTCACTACAAAATCAGTACAAAGTCATACTGACCGACTGCCTTAACCTGACGTTATATAGTGTGTACTAACGGAGCTATAACAGAGCCTGTGTGTGTGGATATATGTTTGAAATGTGGCACAGATTTTAGTTATTAACGTCACCGTGGAGGAGCCCGGTCAGTGGGCGGGGTTTGGTGACGCATTGCGGCTCGGAGTTGAGCCACGGTCGGCGCGTGAGTCCGGGGACGCCGCGGCACTGACCAGATCCAGTCGCTTAAATCATTACCTCAACATGCATCATGACGAGAGCAAAATTTCCTCCCCGGCTGCGTTTAAATCATAGCTCGTGAACATGGCAGAGGTGAGGCGGAGGTGAGCTCCGGATCCGCGCTCGCGCTACTAATCTCCTGCGGCGTGAATCAGATTGATCCGCTTCTTCTTGTGGATCGTTTGGGATCGATAAGGCTTCAAACACAGGATCATGACAACTGGACAGGACGAGAGTTCAGTCCGCGTCGCGCTGAGGTATGATATTGTGTATGATTATTGCGCTATAATGCTTTATGAACATGTATAATAACATGCACGCATGTAGAGCGTGTCCGTGAGCGCGTGCGGAGCCGCCCGGTAACCGGGCCTGCCTAGTCTTAAAGAGCTGCTGCAACGCCTAGTGAAAATGACCATCCGCCATCAGCACAGAAGATTTCACTGCGTTTTCACCTTTTTTAATTAAGACTGACGTCTTAATGTACACTGTACATCGTGTGGGTTTTGCAGGTGACGTTAGACCTTATGCTTTATGAGGAGTGTGTTATCATACCGCGTGTCAGAGATCTGATACACATCAACACGCAGATACAGATATAGCTCACAGTAAGGTACAGGCAGGTGCATGGCCTGGGAGCACACTTCCCTCTGTAGTGTTATAAGGCTTGAACCCACAGCAGACAGTGAGTGACGGTTAGTCGATGAAAGAGCAGATTTATAGACTGAATGTCCTTTTACAACCCACACAGGTCAGTGGGACGAAGCTGCCGTTGGTCCGTCAAGTGCCCTGAAATCAAAACTGGTGTTTCAGAGCCTTTTGTACTTGTCCCTTAGTGTTATGAAGGCTGAGATGATGATATCTATAAACAAAAAAAAATGTATTTTTATAATTCCTCCCTTCTGGTAAAGCAAGTCAGTGTTTTGATGATTCATCCTGGACTAGTCTAATGATTATCCAATTAAGTGCACTCTATAGACCATATCTCTGTCCATCCCACCCCCAAAGGCTGGTCTTACTCTACAGCAGCAGCTTAGAAGCAGAAAGCATGATTACTGGAACAAGTTCTAAATCTCTTGATAAATGTTCTGTTCTCCATATTTAGCTCGTTCTCTAAGCAGGTTTAGTTTTGGTATTGAGTGTGGAAGATTTTTTAAGTAACTGGTGTATAAATCAGTCGAACGTTATAACAAGTCATCAGTCTGTCTTCCTGTTCCAAAAGGAAATATACAGATACAGAGTCCAGTCACAGCTTACACGTCATTTCATGAAAATAAAAAAAGAACAACTTGGGACTCTTGTAAATTTTTTGTGATTCTTGTGTTCTGTGTGCATTTTGTTTTGTTTGCTATGCACAAGTACTTTATTACCATTAACAAAAATATCACCAGAACAAACTTCAGAGTTGTCTGTAGTTCCTAACATGTGCTAGATATGATTCATCATGTTTGTGTGAATAACATGAGTAACAGAGCCTCAACAATGAGACCTGAGGTCAGAGATACGGTGGAAATTGAGAGAATAAGGTTTATTTAAAAGTTGGCACACTGCCACCCCTGTGGCCACTTACTTGTTTGCTGATACTGCCCACTCACAGCTACACTGACGACATAGTACAACATGGATGAGCTATTTCTGAGCTCCAGACTTGCATAAATTAAGCACCATTGCCTAAAAGTATGAAAATAATACATTTGAAATGCTCAGTCTGGTTTTGAGCTTATTAATGTTCAGGATTCTGTGAGCTAATATCTTAAAATCACAAATACACAGAGAGAACACTGTACTTCCATGGACTACAGACTGAAGATTTTTACAGACAATGCAGCAAGAAATATATTTTAAAAAGTTAAAAGAATGCTCATATTATAGATACACCAGCCCTGTGTGTGTGTGTGTGTGTGTGTGAGGGGAAAAAGGTTTTTCAGGGACTGACCGTGTCCAAGCTCAGCATCAGCATAATGTAAAGCAAAAATCACAGTGATCAATAGATAAATGTGTAAAATAAATTCAAATCTGTGAGTTAAATATTCAACATTTATGAAACAATGAACAGGAAAAAACACTGGAATAATCAGTAGCACCGCTGTGGACATTATCAGTACACATGTTTTCTCCTACAGTTCTTTTTTCCAGTGATCTGGTCCATGCTTTATGATCATACCCATGCTACACCCAGAAAAACAGTCATGATATCACACAGCACATTTCCTTTGTCTCTCTAGCAGTCTGTCCTGCTCTCGTTATTGCTGACCAGGTCAGTTTAGTTTGTGTAGTCAGTTTGTAGTCAGTTTAGTTTGTGTAGTCAGAGGACAGGTGTGTGTGACAGTACACTCATCTCCATAGTGAAGTGGCTGAGACAGTGAGACAGTGAGGCAGTGAGACAGTGAGTGAGTCAGCATCTCACAGGCAGCATGAACGTCGTTGTCTCTGCAGCATCAGCTGTGAATAGATCACGTGATGAGACTCTGCTTACAGAATGGCTGTGTCTTCTCTCATCCTCTCATCTGTTATAGAGCAAAACAGATCAGCTCATGAGGATGTAGAGTGGATATGGAAGATGGATACGGTCATCTGTTAATTGCTGCTTGTTGGGAAGGATCACATGCAGTATTCAGAATCATCTTACAAATAATGTAGCAAGAAATAGTAATGCTGTCTTTCTCTATATGGACCTTCATGTATATCAGGCTTCATACCTTCATTAAATCATGTGGGCCGGTCAGCTGAATACGTGTCACATAGCTGAAAAAGACATTGCCCTGTAATGCTCTGGACAGTGTTCTGCTGAGAAACCTCAGCTCCTGCATTCATGTGGATGTTACTCTGACTTGTACCATCTACCTAAATACAACAGTATTCCCTAATACCAGTGGCCTCCTTCAGCAGGATAATGCCCTCTACAACATTGTTCAGGAACGGTCCGAGGAACATGACAAGATTTCAGGGTGTTGACTTGGCCTCCAAATTCCCCAGCTCTCAATCCTATCCCCAAATCTCATCTGTGAGATGTGCTGGATAAACAGATCCCCGGAGGGTCTACCTTACATCCTCCTGGTGCCAGGTACCACAGCACACCTTCAGAGGTCCTGTGGAGTCCATATCTTGATGGATCAGGTCTGTTTTAGCAGCAAGTTTTAATTTTATGGATGAATGGTGCATAGCTTTAATAGCTGTGCAAGGAACACACGTAAAAGAGGCTAACGGCTAGCATCTAATTCCATGGAGAGAAATTATTTATCTTAAAGCTATTTAATAAAAAAAGGGAAAACATTAACCCAAAACAGGAAATTGAAGACTTTTTCAATTTAAACCGAGTCCTTCAATTATCTCACACTGAGAAAGAACTGCATGTTAATACTGGACTTAATTATAAATATCATCATCAAGCTGATGTTATAATTCAGTGGGTTATATGTGTTTACTCATGAGACAGTACCATGAAGTGAGTGTGTGTGAAAAGTGTGTTTTAGGTGTGTGAAGTGATCAGTGCAGTGGTTAAATATAGGTGGGGAATGAATGGTGACGAGCAGGTGTGTGTGTGTGTGTGTGTGCAGTGTTAATATTAATAGTTTCCATTAGGTGTGCCTAACCCTCTGTACACACATAAAAACACTCACTGTGCTGAGAACAGACACAAATCGATCAAACATCATGCATAAGGAGAGCCCTGAGAATGGACCAGGGCATGAAATAAGTAAAAGCAGCCGAACAGAGAGGCGAGTTTGGGTGTGGTAAACACAGGGAAGCAACTATATAATTATTCCCAATCTATTCTGCATATAAACGCTGCCTTTTAGGCATGTTACATGTTACGGTGGAGAATCACCCTCCAATCTGTGTCAGAAGCAGGAATGAAGCCGCACATGTGGTCAGAAGAATCCACACTGACAGTTTCTACACTGTTAAGGATGCAAATAAAAAAGAAAGTAAAAAACAGGTCGGGTCAGATGGTTTGAAGTCTACTGTAGTCTTTCAGTGGCTGGAGTTTATTTTGAGGTTCTTTCTGTTTAAACCCAGGCTTTTCAGTGACTAGTGGAGAATGCTCAAGAATGAAGTCCAGTCTTTAGATTGAGATTTGTTTTTGTTTTTTTGTTTTATGGAAGTTAGCATTCAGGCATATGGTCAGTGTTGTTCTTAGTGAACAATAATCATCGTAGTGACATGACTGATGTGAAAAGGACCTTTATCTTTGGATTATATTTAGTGTGCTGTATAATAAGACTACAGAAAATGTCCCTTTGTATGTGTATTGTTACTAGCATAATGACCTAAGCATTAATAAAAATTCATTACACTGGATTAGAGACTAAAAAACCCTTTTTTCATCATTTGGTTTATTTGATTTATGTCAATAATTATTTCAAAGCTTTAAAGTTACCTTGAACTTATTTTAAAATTCATAATCCTAACACATGGACAATGCTGTCAGCAAAATGTGTGACTGTGTCCTAGCTCATGTCCTGCTATAGCTTATAACTTATTTAGAAAAGAGACAGAATCATTTATTTATCGTTTATTTTTCACCTGTTCAGAGATGTTCATGAACTCCGCCTGGCACTCAGTCAGTGTTAGCTCTACAGATGGGATATGTAGTCATTGTGTTTATTCAGGCCAGTGGAAGTCATGTTTACACGGACATTAGAGGCCTTCTGTCCCCAGGTCAGGGTTTTATTCCAGACTGTTTAGGAAGTTAATCACTTAGTTAAGAATCTGAGCTACATTTAATAAGAATCAAGTTTCATTTAATAAGTAAGGAAGAAATAAATACAGCATTGATATTTTTTATATTTTAAATTTTATATAATAATTTGTATATATTTTTGAACAACAGTTTAATGAACTTGGGGTGTTTGTATAATGGTTCATAGTGAAACATAACTTTCTTAATTAATTTATACAATAAATGATCACCTAGTTCATTAATTAATTCATTCATTTGTAAAATATAGTTATATTATATATTCACAAATGACTTGCACCACATTCTGTAGTATTTATTAATTCTTTAAAAAGTGACATGCTGAAAAAAACACTTTTCTTATAACTTTTTATAGACTTGTTAAAAAGTCTCACATTTTCTCTCCATCTGCATCTCCTGACTGAGATCTTCTCCTCATACTACAGTAATGCATGGTGAAGTTAAATACCACTGTTGACCTTTAACCCCAGGAAGCAGGAGAACAGGCCTGGTATGCTACCAAGAGGAAAAAAACACACTGTTTGGTTATTTTTACACTTAAATATTCACATAAAGTTAAAGTACCATGACCAGCTACCCAAACCCATTTAGAGCTCTCTTGACGTGTGTCATTAACATACATTTATTATCCACGTGCGTTTATGTGCCGTTTGACACGTGTGTGTCTGTGTGTTCGAGTGGAAAAATGGTGCTCTTTGTTAACCTTTCACCTCCAAGCTGCAGTTTTCTCTGGAAGAGCTGTGTAATAACAGTGCTTGTTGGTTTGTAATTTCTACCTTCTGTGGCACAATAATAGGTTATACACTCACTTTTTGGAGGGAAATGATTTTGGACCACAGATATGGTCATCCTTGCTCACTACTCGGGGAGGACCTGTTTTTTACCTGTCCAACAATCGTGCAGGAAACACCAGAGCATTGTCCCTTGTGTTGGCTAAACATGGCTGTTTTTTATGGGCTTAAATATTCAGATGACCTTCTTGAAGAATGCAAAGCTCCTTCCTGGAGGCCATTGCTTGCCCTTTCAGTCCATTGTGCCATTCAGCCTCATGCTTTCTTTCAAACTGTGTTCTGTTCAGACATTTGTGGACACTTTTGAAGAAGTCTTGAGACTGATGAGTATGTTTTATTGTTGTTGTTGTTGTTGTTGTTGTTGTTGTTGTTGCAGGGCAGTTCACAGAGATGTTCTTATCTTTACTCTACCTGGCTTTGTCCTTCAGAGACAGTCCTGGAAACTCCTGAATTACAGATGCCAGATTACCCTCACATGCCCTCCCAGTACAGATCTGGACAGAAGAGAGCTTCAATGGCCTGCTAAGGGAATAGTGAACAAGTAGTCTATTTGAGGCTGCTCCAGTGCTTCCCAGGCCATTTTCGGTCTGACCTACTCTCTGTTTATTCTTGTGTATTCCACAGTGCATTGGAGTTGACCCAGTATCTGTTTACACCCGATATATCCCATACTGCATTTAGAGTTCCATGGAATTTGGTGACCTGCATTCAGAATCCATTGGCCTGTATGACCTATTGGTCTTCACTGAATTAATCCTGGACTTTGCTTTCTTAGTCTGTGTGTGTGTGTGTGTGCCATTATACTGGGCCAATAAATCTCCAGTCTTTACGTTTTCAGTTTGAATGTATAGCTATAATCCTTCGAGTCCTCTGGGTTGGGCTGATGTGGAGTAAATGGTCCAATATTTATTTCACCCTCTTAAACACCTCTTATTTTTTGGATGTCACCAAATTAGAAAGTTTAGATGTTTATTATTGAATAGGTTTGACAGTTGTGACTGTTTACTATTGCTCACTGTTGTCCAATTAGTAGTCAGTAGCCATATATGCATAGAGGTTTGATTCTTTTATAGGAGGAAAGGTTTCCAAGAACAGAAATAAACTGCTCCTCCTTTTACCCTGACCAGATCAACACCATCAGTATTAAACCTGTGGCTTGGAAAAAAAACCCCTCTGTTTTACTTTAACCTGTTGGTTATTACATAATATCATATATACTGGCCGATAATATCTTGCTCATGTAACATCATCAGAAGGAATAAATATCATTTAGCAAAAAAATAAACATTTTTGGAGGCTGTGAAAGAGGAGCTTCGCAATCCGTCACTAGGCAGCAGTAGGACGGGTTTTGTGGTGTTGGTGTTCCTAATAAATAAACTGTTTTATAGCACAGTATATATATATGACCCACACTTTGATAGATTTTATTTCAAGTGAATGATACAATCATTTCCTATAAGGAAGCAAAGGCGTTGTACCTTTTGAGTAAGAAAATCAAGTCGAGACAGGAGATTATCATGCCAGGTTGGGGGAAAGGGGCGGGGCTTCCAGTGCTCCAGGTACACCTGCACGAGTCTTAATCATTTCAGATTCATATTTCATTTGTTGTTGTTTTTTACTGGGGAAAAGAATTTGGCTCTTTAGAATGTTGTTCTGCTCCGATTCCAGCGTACGCAATGTTACCATGCAGAGCTCCCATGTGTAAATGTTAGAAGGTTTAATTCCTACATCAGTATTGATATTCTGGTATTTTCTGTAACTGAGTAGTGAATCTGGGGAACAAAGTCTTTGTTAATGTTAATGTGACTCACTGCATTTAGTACAAAATAGTCACAGTAAGCCTCACTCAAACATACACAGAGATAAGTGTGAGAAATCAGAGGTGAGGTTTTAGACTCAGATGCAGTACTGGCCTGGGTTTTAGTATTTATTTTGTTATAAATCAGACTACACTCTCACCTATGAGGCTAATGATCCTAACACAGTGATGTTTAGTCAATCTCCATGTGTGTCATGTGTAATACAGAACCCAACATTGTGCACGATTCTTCGTGTCTGAGACATTAATAATGATTTTATATTATATTAAGACTTATGGTAGATCAGCAGGAATAATAGGACAGGATCCACCACTTGTCTGGCTGTTTTTAATGATTTATGCCAAGCTGGTTAGGAGCCACAGAGGGAGAAGGATGACAGGTAGGGACCTGCCTGCTGCACATGCAAAGTAGGCGAAGGAGCCGTGTTCACTGTTCCCACAATCTGGCTCAATCTTTGATTTTTTTTCCATCTCCTTTCTCATTATATTTTCATATTGTGTTGATCAGCAGAGTTCTGTAGATCAGAAATAGTGCATTACTCTGAACATGACTGGCCATTGATTATTGTGTTTGTGTTAATGATATAGGTCACACAGGACAGACATAGATCACAGTTTAACCCTTCACAGTTATTTATGAAGTTTTGGCTTATTAGTGTTCCTGAAGTAGTAGTGAATATGTAGAGCACTGCTGGTCATGAGGCTACAGATCTTGGCAGAGGCCCGTGTCTCTCTCTGTCTCTCTGTCTCTGTCTCTCTCTCTCTCTCTCTCTCTCTCTCTCTCTCTCTCTCACACACACACACACACACACACACACACACGTGTGCCACATAAGCACTTAGGGGTAACTGTCTCTATGATTTGGAATGTTGCATAGCAGGCCCGTTTACAAATAAAGAAATATTGGCACTTGATATTTTTTGCAATAATTCTAATTCTACACAAATACTGCTCAAAAATGAAAAATTTCCAATCACATGTGAAAAACCTTCTTAAATTTATAGAAAGTGTTGTTAAGAAGAAGATTTTTCTTCCTTTATTTATGTATTTATTTATTGTATATATATATATATATATATATATATATATATATATATATATATATATATATATTCATATATATATATATATATATATATATATATATATATATATATTCTACTCTATTTTATACCACCTGAACAGACCCAGTATATTTAAAAACAAAGAATAGGTTTAAAAACGAGGTGAAAAGAAATAAACTTGTTGGGTGATCTGAAGCTGTAACAAACTGCCAGATTTTATAAAGCGTCTTGTTCTGTTTTTCCCTTCCGAGAACTTATCCACCCACCACACACCTACAGCTCTCCTTCCACTCATGACTCTCTCCATCTTTACTTTCCTGTGTCCGGTGCATGGTTGTCCCAGTGTCCAGATCCAGTATCACATCCAGACACAATGCCAGCTCTGTGCTGCCCTCAGTGTTTTGTCCTCCGCAGCCCAGCCTGCACAAAAGAGCTCTTATACACAGAGACAGCAGCAAAGCACTCTGTCAGGTGCCCCAGCGACCAATACACACACACACACACACACACACACACACATACATACACACAACCTGCAGAGCCTTCTCTCATTCCTCTCAGTATACTCTCTGTGAGAAATCACTGGGAGTAGTATACACTGAACACGGTCTCATTCTGACTCTCTGTTCTTTAAATTAGATCTGAAATAAAACAACAACTGTGAGATCCAGGTGTATAACTGCATGAAAGGCCATGCAGAGCAAGACTGAAAAACAAACTCATCATCTGGTATATCTGTAAGCCTTCAGACTCCCAGTAACTGCAACGTGTAACTGAACATCACATTTATTTTTATATTAGGTTAATTGTCTGGCTAATGCAGTTCCTTTAAATGGGAAGCATTTGCAGCACAGCCTAATGACCTGCCCAGGGTGTATTGGTACAAGCTATTGTTTGGACTGAAAGTGAGATTTGCCCTCAGAGCTACACTATATTGCCAAAAGTATTCGCTCACCCATCCAAATAATCAGAATCAGGTGTTCCAATCACTTCCATGTATAAAAATCAAGCACCTAGGCATGCAGACTGTTTTTACAAACATTTGTGAAAGAATGGGTCGCTCTCAGGAGCTCAGTGAATTCCAGCGTGGAACTGTGATAGGATGCCACCTGTGCAACAAATCCAGTCGTGAAATTTCCTCACTCCTAAATATTCCACAGTCAACTGTCAGCTGTATTATAAGAACGTGGAAGTGTTTGGGAACGACAGCAACTCAGCCACGAAGTGGTAGGCCACGTAAACTGATGGAGCGGGGTCAGCGGATGCTGAGGCGCATAGTGCGAAGAGGTCGCCAACTTTCTGCAGAGTCAATCGCTACAGACCTCCAAACTTCATGTGGCCTTCAGATTAGCTCAAGAACAGTGCGCAGAGAGCTTCATGGAATGGGTTTCCATGGCCGAGCAGCTGCATCCAAGCCATACATCACCAAGTGCAATGCAAAGCGTCGGATGCAGTGGTGTAAAGCACGCCGCCACTGGACTCTAGAGCAGTGGAGACGCGTTCTCTGGAGTGACGAATCGCGCTTCTCCATCTGGCAATCTGATGGACGAGTCTGGGTTTGGCGGTTGCCAGGAGAACGGTACTTGTCTGACTGCATTGTGCCAAGTGTAAAGTTTGGTGGAGGGGGGATTATGGTGTGGGGTTGTTTTTCAGGAGCTGGGCTTGGCCCCTTAGTTCCAGTGAAAGGAACTCTGAATGCTTCAGCATACCAAGACATTTTGGACAATTCCATGCTCCCAACTTTGTGGGAACAGTTTGGAGCTGGCCCCTTCCTCTTCCAACATGACTGTGCACCAGTGACCAAAGCAAGGTCCATAAAGACATGGATGACAGAGTCTGGTGTGGATGAACTTGACTGGCCTGCACAGAGTCCTGACCTCAACCCGATAGAACACCTTTGGGATGAATTAGAGCGGAGACTGAGAGCCAGGCCTTCTCATCCAACATCAGTGTGTGACCTCACAAATGCGCTTCTGGAAGAATGGTCAAAAATTCCCATAAACACACTCCTAAACCTTGTGGACAGCCTTCCCAGAAGAGTTGAAGCTGTTATAGCTGCAAAGGGTGGACCGACGTCATATTGAACCCTATGGATTAGGAATGGGATGTCACTTAAGTTCATATTCGAGTCAAGGCAGGTGAGCGAATACTTTTGGCAATATAATGTATATATATGTGTATATATATATATATATATACACACAGGTGTTGGACAATGAAACTGAAACACTGGCCAATTTAGTGTTGGAGGTTTCATGGCTAAATTTGACCAGCCTGGTGGCCAATCTTCATTGATTGCACATTCCACCAGTAAGAGCAGAGTGTGAAGGTTTAATTAGCAGAGTAATAGCACAGTTTTGCTTAAATTATTGCAATGCACACAACATTATGGGAGACATATCAGAGTTCAAAAGAGGACAAATTGTTGGTGCACGTCTCGCTGGTGCACGTCTCGCTGGTGCATCTGTGACTAAGACAGCAAGTCTTTGTGATGTATCAAGAGCCACGGTATCCAGGGTAATGTCA